>NC_079380.1:20358989-20658989 GCF_021018895.1 Seriola aureovittata | reverse complement strand
TCAGTGTTTGGACGTATCTGGATCGGTGCGTGTACTTTCCAAAAACTTTCAAATGTCTAAAAGTTATTTTTGCACAAATAAATCCTACATATGAATGTTTTGTCTTAAACCAAAAATCAGCATCAGTCTGTCTGATGCAGTAATTTTTTTCTTCCTTTAAAAATGTTAGACAAGATGCAATCTGCTCAGAGATTCATTGATTTCAGTGACAGCTAAACACATAGGTCATGAAGTTTTTCCAAGTATGCAAAACAAACAGGGCACATAACTGGATAAACTTTTTCTTTGATCCAGGTGACACAAAACAAGGAGCAAACTGTTCTTCAGATTCTGTTCAGATACAACTGTCCCACTGAACCGTGTTGTGTAGTACACGCTCCATCTCATTAAACACAGTTAGACGAGGGACCCGACACTTATTTCAAGACCATGAGGAGTCAGCAGGCGGCGTGACAGGAGCTGCCACCTGCTCTTCTTTCAGTCTGCGTTTCACTAGTTTCCTCCTCTTCTTCTCTTCCTTTTCTATCTCAGCAACCATTTCCAAGAACTTGGGGCTGCGGGGGTCGACTGCGTAACCAAAGCGCTCTCTGGCCTGGGACAGCAACATGTCACGGCGAGCCTTCTCCTCCTTTTGCTTCAGTTTGGATTCACGCTTTTCTCTGCGCCAGTCAGCGATCATCTTGGGCATTTTGGCCATGTTTGCTGCAATGAGCTTCTCTCTGCGGTGGAAATAGAAAAGATTAGTATAACAGATGTTGATGCGGTGCTGGAGGCATAGTTGTGTGATGGGCAGGCCACCCACTCTGGTTTTGGGTGAAATATTTAAACAACTATTGGATGGATCGCTCTGTAATCTGGATCCGACATTTATGTTGCCCTCAGGATTAACTGTAATAACCACTCCTTTCATTTTTCATCTAGTGCCACCATCAGGTCAAACTTACAATTTGTGCAGTACTCAGCCTCAGCTGTACTGTGTGTTTAATGCTCATTTGCATGTCAGCAAATGTTAGCATGCTAACCTGCTAAACAAAGATGGACAAGGTAAACAATATACTTGATATACATCGGCATGTTAGCGTTGCAACCAGGAACATTTTAACTTCTTAGTACAGCTGGCACTGAATGCTTTGTCATCTTGGTGGCTCACCTGGTAGAACGCAAACCACTTAGGCTCTTAGTGCATCAGGTGGGGTTTGAGTTCAGGCCATAAATTGGGTGCCATCTTTATTAAGGACTCATGGGTTCATAGATTTTATTTGTAAAAATAAGAAAATGTTAATGTTCAAAATGGAGATAAGAAATAATTGTGCAATATATAGGACAACAACCACAGAATATGCTGCAAGAATGGTCAGTACATATTGCCGCCGCCCCTCCCCCCCTAAAAAGAAAAACTGCCTCATAAACAGGGACAGCTCCTTTTAACTGGTGACAATCCTTGTGTTTATTTACTAGAAGTAATTGCTTCATATTTCATCACATTTGTCAATGCCTGTAAACTTCTGCATTTTTATAGTGTTTTAAAATAGTTTTAAAATGGGTGGAGGTAACACTGAACCTGTAGATGTTAAACTGATTGTGGATAACTATAGTTTTTTCCATTTCTTTCCCAGAGGGTAGTGATGACAGCGACACTTCACACACAGACAAAATGTCCTGATTTTATCATAACTTAACCTTGTGCTGTTGTAGTGGTAACAGTGTTTGTGAGATATGGGACCATTTTAAATTAGCCTGTGTAAAATGTTTTCCAGTGAATAATCTTTAAGTCAGATGAATTATTTTTTCATTCAAATGGTGACAAGATCTTTGACGATTTTGGAAATAAAAGTGCTGTTAAACTACCTTGTGGAATCGTGGTATTTTCTAGTGACTCAAATGTAATGCTAACATATAAGAGGCATAAACTGCGTCTAAGATGTGGTTTATGTCAAAGAGCGTCTTCGAGTGTTTTGAAGTACTGTTATAAACGAGTCATTGACAGAAATAAAATCAGACTGAACAGGAATCAGAGAGTAAAGAGCGCACAGCTTAACTAGCCTCGCTGTCCGATAATTGACGCACTGACGTTAGCCACGTTAGCATGACTTACTTAGCCAGTCTTTTTCTGGTTTCTTCCTTCTCCTTGATCTTTATGTTCTTCAGCATCACTTCTAACGGAGGGTGCCACTCATTCTCCTCTGCGATGATCTTGTCCAGCTGCTCGTGGCTGGGCCATAGCGACGCAGGGTCGATGCCCGACGCTGTGCCGTAGCGACCGAAGAGCTTCTTGTCGTACCGGGCCGTCTTCTGCCACTCCGGCGTCTCCCGGTCGTCTTTGTCTGGAATATATTTCTCACGGAGGTTTAGCTTCAGGGGTCTGGGGTTGTAGGACGCTGTCTGCAACAACAGTCCACACTGAGAATTCGTAGGTTTTGAAGATGAAATTCCCTTAAAAGTCCTACAAAACACTGCTGCCCTCCTGGACAGGATGGACGCCGCCATCTTTCTTCATCCACAAGAAGGACCCGGAGTGGAATCATAGGCGACCACCGCAGTGCCTGTTCACAACGACGGACGAGTCTTCCAGATTTTCTGCCAGTGGTGTAATTTGAAAAGGTTCTTTGACCAGGTAAAATCACTATAATGCTCACAAGGAAACGCAAGGTATTTTAAATATATAGCACATTTAATTTCAAAAATGCAATTCAAGGTGCCTGACCATGAAGCATGAAAGGCATTACGGTAGACAAAACAGCCTGGAATTAAAAACTTATTCAAAAAGTGGGAAGTTGTGCTCAACGCAATACAGGCAAATGTGAATACTGTGGACAAGAGGAAACAATAGAGCATGTTATGGTTCATTGTGAAAAATATCAAACATGACTCAAAATTTGAGAAAGATAAAACATAAAATTTGATGTAATAGATGTAAAGCAATAGAAGTCACGGGGAAGCTATCAAATCTTATTCCAGTATCCTAAAATAACAAAACTGATTGAAAGGATATGAGTTTTTATTTTTATTTTTATTTAATTAATTTTGAAATATGAGCAGGTTATTTAATCCCGATACACACTCCGTCCAGTTGGTGGCGGTAATGCGCCAATTCGCTGTTCACGAACCGCCTATAAACTTAAACGAAGAAGAAATAGAAGTGGGAAGTTGTGCTGAACCCGCGAATGTTTGTGATCGATTAGTTGATCGACAGAAAATGATTTGACAAAAATGTTAATTACTGACATATTGTTTAGATTTTTTTAGATTTTTTTTTAACCAAAAGTAACAAACATCCTCCATTTCCAGCGTCTCCCATGTGAGTATTTGCTACTTTTCTGTGTTTTAATTGAAAATGTAATGTTTTCATGCTGTTGGTTCAAAGAAACAAGCTATTCAAAGACAATGCATTTGGTGTCTGGGGAATTGTACCATCCATCATTGTCACTATTTCATCAACCAATGATTATTTAAAAAAAAAAAAAAAAAGACTTGGATTAATCAATAATATATGTGGCCTACAGTTAGTGGTTGCAGCTGTAGATGAGGGCATGAGATGCACAGAGGAAGGAGACTGCATGGTGCAAGTGCATGGTGGGTAGTGGTGAGTCAAAGGAGAGAACATTAAAGTTTTTAATCTGGTTTTAAGGTGGTCAGAGGAGGGCTTCAGCTTACTACTGTTTTACTTTAACTGAATGAATTGTCTTCCTCCTTGTGGTGTGCTGTAGCAGTTTCTAGTTTCAGACATTTTTATTATATGTTACTCCATCAGAAATACTTTTTCTTCGGTTTGTTGTATGGGGTTTTTGCGGTGGTCAAAGGTCAGAAGGTTTTTCAGCCTGGTAAATGAATCACCTTTTGAGAGGTGCTGTCAGTGGCTTTGGCTTCCAGGAGTTAGATTCAGTGGTTGGAGGCATGTTTTTCACTCACCATCCCCGTCCACTTGGAAGTAGTTGTGAGCAGGTGGGCCGTAGCCAGGGCACCAGAGCAAGACGGCGAGCTGAGACTCTTTTAACACCTTCTTTGAACATTTAGGGACCAGTGGGCAGGGGAATAAACCTTTTGAAAGAAAGGATCTTTGTTTTAACCTCCTGAGCTCCACCTCCTCCTTCCTCTTTTAGCAGCCTCCACCCTCCCTCAACTTTTATATTTGATTTCTTTTCAAGAAGCGGAGATAGAACAAATGGGGTTGCTCTGGAGTGCAGCACTTACAGAGACAGATGTCATCGCTTTTGTGTCGTGGGAGCGTGCAGAGCTCTCCGTCGTCATTAAAGATTTAGGGTTCCCATGGCAGGGGTAGCACTAGGCTGGAGGTGGGGGTGGGCATGACAGAGGCTTAATTTGGCTTAGGAGCGATCTGGTGCCAAGCCCGGGGCTTTAGGGATCACATCAACGTCAGTCACAGGCAAACAGGCTTGTTAGCAGTTAGACGATAAGGGGATGGTGGCAAGATGACAGGTCTATTTCTGAGTGAGTTTGTGAGTAGGAGGGAGGGCTGGTGTGTTAATACATGTTTAAGGAAGTTATATAGAACGTGCTCACCTGAATTATGACTCTGTTCCTCCTGGAAATGGCATCGCTGTTAAGAAATGCATTTCATTTATATAGAACAGTGGACTTGTGTTGAATGTGAGGAGTAGCTGCAGCTGACAGAAGCACATTCATGAGGATGAACAGTAAAGGCTCAGCCCAGCACAACACTTTGACCTTCCTGTGTCGGTCAGAAGTGCAAGGCCACGTCTGTTCTTGGTGAAACACTTAAAGATGAACTACAGATCTCTCACATGAAGCAGTCGGGGTTGTGGTGAATTTGAACCCAAGGGCACATTCAAGCAATGCCGACAGAGCCTTAACTCAGTGCGGTCAGTGCAGCCCCCCGAGGATCTCAAAGACCACCTTCGTAGGGATGGAGGAACTCATGCACACCAGAGCTGGTGTTGACAACTTGGGCTTGCTGAGGTTTAAGTCCAACACTGGTGCTTGTTCCTTTTGGTTCTGTGGTGCCAGGAACTGGGAAAAAGTTACCTTTGCACATAAAAATAATAGGCAACCAATACAATTTTAACTTTTTCCCTCCAGTGAGAAATGTGTTCTGCTTATTGTTAGTTCAGTTGGATGTTTGTGCTTCAGCGTGCAGAGATCGTGTGCAGAGTTTCACACTGAAAGGCTGTTTTCACATTCGTCTGCTGTTGGAGGAAAGCTGTTCTGTGCTCACTTTTAAATCTCAGTTTTCAGGTGCCAATCGTGGTCATATAAGAAACCTATATAAGTGTAATGTGAAAACTTCCGTACACACACACACACACACACACACACACACACTAACAATTGACTTTTCAGTGAACGAGGAGACATCTAGTGTCCAGCAGCTAAACCTTTGAAACAATACAAAAGTAAAACATATAAGCAGCAACAATAATATTCATAGATTCTGGATTTTTCAAGGAGGAAGAAGAAGTGGTTTTTACCTTTTTTTTATTAAATTTTGAATAATTTGACTATTTTGTGGAATAAGCAAATTAGCCATAATGATTATTAGATTATTTTATCTTTGTCTTAAAACATGTGGAGCTGGTCTTTAAGCTTCTCATCCTTTATTATAATTTGTATGTATTTTATTATTATTAAATGTTTTCGATGTTATCACTTGGGCTCCTGCATCTGTCCTCTCATTAAGGACTCCAGTGGAAACAGGACTTTACTGTCTCATCTACAGCTGACGTGATAAATCAATTAATCGATGAGCTGTTTGACAGAAAATTAATCTCAAAAATCAATTCATTGTTTGAATTGTTTTTAAAGCAAACATGCCAAAAATATTTGCTGGTTCAACTCACTGAAAAATGTTTTTGCATTTTGAACAAAACAAGACATTTGAAATCACCTTCACCTCTGACTAGTGTTTTTTTCTCACCATTTTCAGAAAAATCAATTTTTGTAATTGTGCGTGCTTTAATAATCATAATCTGAGGAGGACGCCTTAAATAAAATCATCACCAGTGGCCGTGTCCATGTGGGCCATCTAATAAAATTTTAACAGTCTCCACGTTCATATAAACACATGCAAAATTCATGTTTAAATTTGCAGGAGCTTTGGTCTCATGTCTGTGACCTTTGCTTCACTGCACCCATTTAATCCTGTTATCACAGCCCATGATTTTACAAGTGGTGCCCCCATGCAGCTGTGGTTTGGATACTTCAGTAGGATGCCATGTGGAAAAATACTTTTCTGAACCTAATGAACTGCACAAAAAAGTCATGGGCACATTTCTTAGTTGTCATGTTAACATATATCAAGATTTTCTTTGTAATAATAAAATTCTCTCTCTCTCTCTCACACACACACACACACACACACACAACACACACACACACACACACACACATACATACAAGAGAGCCAAGGTTTGGTTTTGTATTTGCTGTGAAGCAATTTGCCAAGCCAGTGTTACTATTTGTTGACACAAAGAAGAAATCATAATAAATTGACTCTAAATGAACCACTCTTTTGTTGGCCTTAAACAATGACAGGGTTTTACTCAGAATCTGGCACCAAGAATGAGATTTGTCAGCATTTCCCCAGAACAAGGGATGAGGACAAAATCCAAATAAAAGAGAGCTGAGCCCCAAAATATCTCCATTTCCTGGTAGTGGCAGCACTCTGTGGCTATACTGCACAAAGTCAGAGGGAAAAAAGAGGCTCCTTGGTAAGACGAGTCCCTGCAGTATGGGTGATAAATGACTGCTCTCTGCAGGAACATCACGCAGAAATTAATAATCCTAAGGTAACTAATGTTGTCCTTGGCAACGTCGATGTAAATTGCCCATAGACAAGTTAAGCTTCCTCCTCAAACATAAAATCTGCACGTCTGCATTGCATTAGCCTACTGATTTCTCAATTTGTGGTTTAAAAAAAAAAAAAAAAAAAAGAAAGACCATCATGCTCACAACAAAGCAATAAGGAGTGTGCAGAGTTTTTTTTTTTCTTTTTACTGGAGCTTAAGTCATGGCTGTGATCACTCTTGCAGCTCTCCGCAGGCTGCTTTTTAAACACCCCAACCGCCCCCCACTAATGTTAAACTTGGACTTAACCCAATTCAGAACTGCCAGCGTAAGCGGTTTTATGGAGGGGGTGGTGGTGGAGTATGGGTGGTGTTGGGGGCTGATGTGTGTGCGAGGGAGAGCGGAGGGCAGAGGAGGATAGTGAGCTTTCAGTGGGGAGCAGCAGAGTATTTTATGGTAATAGATATACCACATGGAGATCCAGTTAGTGATGTGTTTTGAGTGCAACTGGGTGGAGGAGGGGGGGGGGGGGGGGGCTCTCAGTGCCCTGCTGCACTCTCCACTGAGTCTGTGGAAAAATGCAGGGGTGGCTGTGGCTTCCTGGAAGATTCATCCACCTGGGCAGAGGGGTGATGGAGAGACGAGGGGCGAGTGGAGCCGCGTAACCACCAGAGAGCTTTTATTTCTGCTCGCTTTGCAGCGAAAAGTGCAGTAAAACCGGCGAGCTGGGACTCCCCGGACTCCCACTGCACTTCCTGCCACATAATGGCCGTAACATTTTACCTAAATTATCTTGCATCACAAATCTTTATATCTCACGCTCATGTAAACACCTGAAGAGAAACACAGTCCTATAAACATATACACACGCTGGGTTTACATAAGGATTTGGCATTTGTTCCTGGACTGTAATGGCAATGGATTCCCGCGGTAGTAAACAACTGTGCCACTTTCTGCCCCTGATACATTAAGATTTTTTCCTACAAATGATCAAACAGCCCTGGGAATTGAACAGATTGTGGTTTATAAAAACTGTGTATGTGCCCAATTTGACAGATTTGTAAACAACCGTGATAACATTCCCAAAATGTTTAGTTATGATGGAGCTCATAGTTTCTCCTTTCTCTTTGGGAGTCCTCAGGCCTGCACGGCCCAGCCCAGGGTCCTAATGAGATGATGAATGGGAGCATACGGAGTGATGGAGGCGCTCGATCCACCAGTGACTGCTAATTTAAGAGGAGATTCATCAAATGCGGGCCTGCACTCACATGCACCTTCATAAAACGGAGCCGGGGTCCGGTGAAGATGAATGGAGGTAATTATCAGCTCTACCTGTTCACAGCCGTCCTCCTCTTCTCTGTGGCTTCCCGGGGCTCCAGGGCTCCTCGTCTGTCTGCGTGAAGAGCTGGTGCTCGAATCAGACTCCTCTTTTTCTACTGATAGATGTGAACCGAGTCTGAAGTGAGAGATTGTTTCATTATACTAACGCAGGGGTGTCATTGCTCTCGTCTGACACAAAATGCCTGAACGCCTCAGTCTGCACATCGCTCTGGCACCAAATGATCCGATCACTAGTCTTTCTCCACTGAAGCAGTCGGGCTGTCTGTGTGTTACCGCTATCACTTGGTCAACAGAGCTTCTACTGTTTGCACCTCCAGTTGGCATTATTGTAAAATGTCAATGGTTTCTGTGAAATCTCCCGCCAGACGCAGAGAGTATGCCTCCTTGTTGCCAAACCACCAGAGTGGTGGTGATGGGGCAGTTAGGTGTAGAATGACGGAAACTTGTACAGCGCTGGAGTTTCATTTATTTTCCAGAGCCGCCCGTGGAGATTTCCACCTCTGTTGGCTCCTCTGGATTCAGCCAAAGCCGGCAGGTCCAACCATAAAATGAGCTGTTCGCTGAACGCCGCCCCTGAACGACAACCGTCCAATCAAAGACGGTGCATGAGGATTTAGGAAGAGCGATACTCGGCATGAAAGTTTGGAGGTGTGCTTTGCAGAGTGCTACCAGAGTTTAGGCTAACGTTAGCAGCTCTATCCTGCTCTTTACTTTGGAGAAGTTTACACTCCAACGACCCCAGCCAAGCGTAGCCGAGTCTCTGTTATGTAACATTCAAGTAGCAAGTAACATTCCTCATTGATATAGGCTATTTATTATAATATTAGTTATTATTTTTATATAACTAGCTGTAGAATACTCTTTCTTTGTGTCCACGTCTTCTCCGTGGATCATCAGCTGCTGAGGATACTGACTTCTTGCCTGGGAAGATATCATGTATGTAGATAATTTATAAAGACCTATTTTCAATAAAGACCAGGAGAAAAGTGGTTCTGTAGTGCGTGGGATATGTGTTTGTACCATTTGGATGTTTAGTCATGCGGCCTCCATCATGGACTGCCTGAGGGTTGTTTCTTGAGATGCAGCATTGTTGAGACTGACGACATGTTGCGTAATCCAGCGGGTTTAAGTGGCTGAAGCCGAGACTCCCAAACTGTGGGTACGGCACATTATTTATTTAAAGTTATTTTTGCCTTTTATTCTGATAGGACAGTGAGAAAGAGAGAGAGAGGAAAGTCTGGGGGGGGGGGGGGGCAGCAAAGTCGGACTCAAACCCGTGGCTGCTGCAGTGAGGACTGAGCCTGTGTGGTACGCGCTCGACCAGGTGAGCCACCGAGGCGCCCTGAAACAATACAGTTATGGGAAAAATGTAATTTTGTAGTAAAAAAAAAAGTATACATATCCTTTCATTGTTTTATTTTGTTCTCATATTAAGGCCTGTCACTGTGATAGGCCAATGATAGGAAGCTTTTTTATATATATATATATATATATATATATATTATACTCGCTTTGCCGTCTCCGTCTGATTGCGCTGAAGTGATGAATGTAGTTGTGTGTATTGTGTGTTCCCGCTCTTGATCCTGCAGAGTTAAAAAACCAAAAGAAAACCGAAAGAAAGCCATGTTGGCGAGCTGACCTGTCCTTTTATGTGAACCACTTCTTCACTGGCTGCAACAACACAGCTGTTGAATGATTGGCTGTTTGTGTGTCACTGGTAGCACGCTCCGTTGTCAAGGGATACAACAGAGCCACCGTGAAACTATTGGACTTTCTATTGAACAATTTTCTTAATGCTATTGATGAAGTGTCTGTTGCTGATACATGTCGATATTGTTTTATCACCCCGATGGTTGAGCTGAAAACATGCAGACGTTACCCGGAGACAGCGTTTTCAACCAACTCATTAAGTGGAGTGAATCATTCACTAATGATTCAAGGTCCGGGCTGTCTGACCTGATCTAACCTGCATCACCTGGACACCAGACACACGTCGTGCTCTAGCTGGACAGTCCCTTGAGCTCTAGCTGCGGGGGTGCTGAGTCACAGCCTGTGCACGGTCACATGCAGACACATATTCACACATGGGTCCAGACACTTAGACGCAGCTACACTCCTCATTTTGTAGATTTTTTGGGATGGGGGGGGGGGACTCTGCAGTACAGAGGGGGAACTTAAGAGGGAGGGAGGGGGTGGGTGGGGGGGGCAGTACATGTGGCACCAGCCTGGCGCAGACATCGTTCCCGTTGCTCCCTTAGCTGCGCCGGCGCCATCTGTCATCTGCGTGAACATCTGCAAACCCAAGGTGCCCTTGTCACCCAATGTTAGAGCAGTATGTTTGGCTTTTCCATTAAGGAAACCTGGAGTGATTCACCAGAACAAAACCTATTAGACTGGATGGTGTAGTGGTGAATCAGCTGGGTTGCAGAGGCACATTAAATAGTCGGATTCCTCCTCGGGCAACACGGGCCGCCTGTCTAGCATGTCTGGCTAGCATGACATCTCATCTACTAACTGACTGACAATTTGGCCTGAGTCTGCCGTTTCTTTATGAGCCCCGGCTCCTCCAGATTTCTTTCTCTGTCTCTCTGGTTCTACCGCAAAACAGATGGCTTCACCCCATCCTCATTTTTAATCTATCTCCTCTCTGTGCACTGGAGGTTATGACCAAAATTGAAATCATGTTCGCATTAGACTCCAGGCGCCTCGAGTGGCTGCACCATGTTGTGGTGCTTTTTTCGCGCACAAAATTTTCAGTTGCGTTCTGCCATCGTCCTGAATAAAAATGAACAAAGGCAGACAGAGAATATACTGTAAAAACAGAGTGATAAACACCATAACCGCCGCTCTCTCCTTTGATTGTAGTGGAGATGTGTTCAGACGCAGAGAGCCGGTGGCAGATGGATTGCAGTGCTAAGACTGGACAGTGTGTTATTCACCGCTGCAGCTCTCCAGAGAGCGTTGCAGTCTATTGCATATGGTGCTGAGCTGGATTACGGCAACAAGATCACAACAATATGCTCATTGTCCACCATGCAGGGATATAATCTCAAGGATTACTCTCCGATGAAACTGACCGCTGCCTCTCCGGATGATACACAGTGATATGGGAGATTTTTCCGCCAGCCATGGCTGCGAGCGTCCTGTTTTTGTTTCGTTTTTTTAGATTCTTTATTGATCTTTCACACTCTAGAGTTTCATTTCAATTGTCTTCCCTCTTTGTCGCCTGCACATGAAGCTGGACGCAGCAGTGGGCAAAGCTTCGCTTCCCACAGCTGCCTCTCCAAAAGGAAGCGGGCAAAAAAAAAAAAAAAAAAAAAAAAAAAAAAAAAAACACGCAAACAAGCAAGCTCGCTGCCATCTGCTGCAGTGAATGAGCGAGGATGCTGCTGTCAAGTTAGTTGTGAATTCGAAACAGCAGCTGAGAGGACACACTGTGCCCTGACCACACAGAGTGGCACCGCTGCTGCCCGGCTGCCTGGCACAACAGGCTCCATCTGACACACTGATGAATTCACACACACACGATGAAAGATTGCGGGCCAAAAGCGCAGACATGATTTGAATGTAGTGTGAAACTGGAAACCTATCTTTAATTAGGATCTTAACTCACAGGGTTGCAGAGTAAAAGAAGTTAAACTATGATGTCACTAACGTATAGATTTATAACAATGAAGTGTGTGCCGGGGAATTTGACTATATAAGGCCTGTGAACTTGTGTTTACGCCTCCTTTTGCTTCTTTTCTTTTTCTTTTTGTGAATGGAAAAAGTGACCTGCGCTCTTTGTGAGCAGGCTATAAGTTTTGGAAAGCTTTAGAAGCGTTCTCAAAAAATGTGCACTTAAATAACAGAAGAAAAGAGGAATAGGTATCAAGCAGGCAGAGACACTAAGCATACAAAACAGAACCCAAACAAACACCCTGGGAGCCCGACATTCAACAGCGGCCAAGAAGCGCCTGGCGGAGTGGACTGCCTTTGAAAAGAGCACCTGCATGTTAGAAGAGTCTCACAAACAAAACCTCCAGCCTCAACGACTCTTTACAACACTGACACTCACTGCTTTTTTTTTTCTTGTGAGCAAGTTTGCATTCGCGGGCAGAATCCCCCATCCAGGCTACTTGATGTCCGCTTATTTGCAATTTGTCACCTGGCTTGTTTACTTTTCTTTCCGCTCATTTAGAAACTCACCTTTGTCCGAGCGGGCTCATTAGCAGCGGCCTCGTTCCAAGAAGAAAAACCACCAGGTTAAAGCCTCACATTTCTGAACCGAGCGACACGGCCCAGGCGCCGCACTTTAAATGAGGCTTGGCCTCTTTTCTCATGGGGAAGCTGCGGAGAGAGGAGCCAACAATGTGTTTTCACTTTTATGTATTTTCATAAGTCATCTAGTTGGCCATTAGAGTCGATATTTTGCACAAGAAACTGCATCTTTTCCAAAAAAGCAACATGCTCGAGCTAAAATTAAAATCCCTTTCCCCCTTTTTCTTCCACTTTTTCAGGTTTTGCTGCGCAGTAGAAAGTTGCACATGAGAGTTGAACCCACATTCTTGCAAAACATTTCATGCAGGAGCAGGTTTGTACCACGGACGACGACCATTTTAAAGTCCCAGAGGTTTCACATCTGGCAACCGTCTCTCCTTGGTCTTAGTGTCCTGATACACAGACTGAAAGTATAGTGACGGGATGAGGATCAGCACCTTTATGTAGTGTGTGTGTGTGTGTGTGTGGTGTGTGTGTGTGTGTGTGTGTTGGGACAATGACACACTTGGCTCCCGTGTGCATCACATGTAAAAGGTCCAGAACCAGAAGCTTAGCGAAGCATCAGTGGGTCTATGATCCAGCTGCAGCGTCGCCTTCAGGGATGTTTTTTGCGCCTTTCTTCGTGTTCTGTTGTGAGTTTTTAAACTGGACCGGGACTCGTGTCAGTGAAACTATTTACACAGTGTCAGTTATTTGTTTGTTTTTTTTGTGTTAAATATTCTATTTACACCCAGTTGAAGTGAAACAGTTTGTCATGTACTTTATTTTGTGTTGTACAAACCAAGAGGAAAAACATGAGAGAGTAACGGGGCATCATTTAGAGAAAAGCAAAATAAAAATGTAATGAAGGAGGAGGGGCTGAGCTCTCTCTGCTCTGCGCTTCATCTCGTTTATTTACGGTGTTAAAATCGAACTATGAATCTAATGATTTCTACTGAGAGCGAATGATTTTACTCTTTATTTTACGTTGCTGAAGCCCGTGTTAATACTCGTCGTTGGGCCTTAACACATGAATAATACATATACAAAGTACTTCTAAATGCAAATGAGTGTTTGACCCTTTCGCCAGTTTGCAGAACACACAACAGTATGTCTCACTGGAGTGAGGAGGGCCGGTTGAATTTTATATTTTATCTTATTTTATTTGGACCCTCCAATATGGTAAGACTTTTTTTTTTGCCAAACCTTGGAAGATGGTACCAAACCAATATTACTGCTGCATGTGGCCAAACGAACTATTATGACTTTAAATCTCAGACAGGAGGTTGAAAGAGTCTGGCGTGAGAGAAAATAGATAACCCTCCTCCCTTTCTCCAACCCCCCCCCCCCATGCCCTCTTAATAATTTTCACATAGTCCTTAATACATCCATATATGTGTGTGTGTGTGTGTGTGTGTGTATACATATACTTGCACATTTAGTAGCCAGTATTTTCCAAAGATGTCGTACCTGAAGTTAATAAATCTCCCTTTGATTTGATTTCTCTCCACTTTTAATTTCTTCCAGGTACGTAAAGGGTGTGTGCCAGCACATGATGGGGAGGGTGTCAGACTGATCTGATTGGTGGAAAATGAGAGAGAGAGAGAGAGAGAGAGAGAGAGAGAGATGGATGAATCAGGGCTGTAGAGAGAGAGGAGGGGATCAGCTGAGAGCAGACAGAGAGGGAGGTAAAACTGAAAACAGATGGCAGAGCTGGCACCTGTCTTAAACTCAAATCTGTTTGGAGCCGTTTTCCACATGTCTTTAAAAAAAAAAAAAAAAAAAAGAAAAAAAAAGCCAATTCTGCATATTATGCCAAAAAAGACACTCTCAGGTTTTAACCCTTTGTGACCATGCCCTCCCTTTAGCTTTTCAGTCATAATAGGATGCCCCCCCCCCTCCCCCTCCCTCTGAACAGGAGGAGATACAAAAACCCTCTCAAATCCTTCCACTCTGTCTCACCCGGGCCTTGTAAGCAAACAGAGGGGGCATTCAGAGCAGGAGAGAGTCTCATTTAAAGCATTAATCTGTGGGCCACATGCTGCACAACAGCAGAGGACCAAACAAGCACCACAGACCTGACAACACACACACACACACACACACACACACACACACACACACACACACGTACGCAGACACTCGGAGCAGCCAGGATTGCCCAGGCTAAGCATGGCATGTATTTGGCAAGTGAGGAAGTCTGTTCCAGGTGGCTGCATATATAAGTTGCAATCAGTTGCTCTCCTTCAAAGGACCGTACTGCTGCTTTAACATGTTAGAGCCCATTTACTGAAAATCACAAGCAGTTTTCCAAAAGACCAAAAGAGTTTTGCAAAAAAACAAGCAAACTTTTTAGCAGATTGTTGAATGTTTTTTTTCCCAGCCATTGTTTTCCATTCGTTTCTATGGGGTATGAAAATCAACTTGCACTGGAGATAAATAATCCGTCAGAGTGAAGGTTTGTTTTCTGCCAAAGTCACATGAAGCTGTGCAGCAGCAGACTGTTTTGCAAAGTCTGCTGCTGCATCATCATGTGATGAGGGAGTAAGTTTGACTATAAATTTTCACCGCTTATCTCGTTTTTCTCTGCAAGTTGAAGATTTTCAAACCACATGAATGAATTCAAACCAGTGGAGGGGGGTGAGGGGGGGGCAGAATACAGAAAACAAGAAACAAGTTTACATGATTTGAAGTGTGTGGGGGCTCGAGCAGATACAAACAACATGTGGTGTGTGTTTTTGTGGTTATAAGGAGTGCTGCTAGATTTATTATCATTATCACTGTCATATATGGTTTGTTTTCCAATCAAACAAATAGGATGTTATACAAAGGTTTTCCAGCTTGACTCTTGTCACAGATCATTTCACAGACAAACTAATATTCACTTCAATCCTTTGCTCAATAAGAACTGGTAATGATAAGTAACTAAGTACATTTAAACTTAGGTACAACTTACCTTGAGTATTTCCTTTACACTTCTACTCCATTAGACACTCCTCTTGTTACACATTTCATCAATAGTTATCACCCCATAATAAAATATATACTGTTATTATAAACAGGCCGTTCTGTATAAAGACTGCTGTTGGCTCTGTAACTATAATGTGCTGCTAACATTTCTTTAAGGTGTCGAAGTGACGGACTGAACACGTTGACTTTTACTTTAAACTGAGACGTTGCTACTTTCACTTACATGTAAGTATTTACATAATAAAGGTATGAAACTAATGGATTATTGATGCATATGTGATGATTTGATACATGATACTTAATGCAGGACGTATCATTAATGTCCTGTGGTTTGGTAACAGAAATGCAGAGCTGGTCAATCCAATAGTCTTTGTTCATGTGGCATTTAAACGCGAGGGGGTGGAGCACGATTTGTTTCTAAATGCTTTTGTTATATAGTTTCGTCGAGGAGTGGAAGAAAGTAGTGCTCTAAAAAAAAAAACCCAAAAACACTGTGATGAAGTCAGACACAAAAACAACAGATCACACCACTGTGAACTCACAGCTAATACTAGAAGACAACAATCAGCAGGGTTTGTCACAGGAGGATACAGTGGAGCACGTGTTGGTATGATGGTGTGGTGTGTGTGTGTGTGTGTGTGTGTGTTGTGGGGGGGGCTATGGGTTAACTGTGTGTATGTGTGTGAAATGCCCTTTTCTATGTAACTGGGCTCCAGCTCATGTTGTGGTAGATTAATGTCTGAAGTAACTGTTTAGTTGAGTGTTAACAAATCACATTAATTCTACATTAGTTAAACATGTATTTTGAAGCGTGCTCACACATTTTTTTAAATTTATTTATTTATTTTTTTTGGAAACCTTTTTCTCCAGAACATGGACGAGCTGCGGCGGCGTTAGCGTTTGTAGTTCTCCGGACTCACCGGCAGAGTGCGCCAGAGGACCCACGTCCGGCCTCAGGCTCCGTCTCGTCTTTATCCCACACTTAATCTGCAGCTCACAGCTCTGCACACATTCAGCTCTTAACTCCAACACAAAGGTTGCAGTGAGCCGGAGAGCATACACCTGTCAAAGGTTGTTGTCACCCTCGCCTTTCAACTCCCAACAAAACTTTTATAAACTGAAAATAGCTCTTTTCCTTCCCTGCTCTCACTTCTTCTTCTTCTTCTTCTTCTTCTTTTTTTTTTTTTCTTTTTTTCCAAGGGAACCACAAATTGTGTCCAGATTTTCACACATAGTAACTTAGTGTTTTGGGCAATTTGGAACTGAAACAATTACAAACAAACCTGTATTATACCCTTTCTCCGCCAGTGGATCTGACTAGAAAAGACAAGAAAATAAAACGTTTCTGTTTTCCCCCTCAGGTTATTTTAGATTGCGGGCTCATTTTCTAATTATGGTGGCCATTCTTTAAGCATGCAGTGCATGTTTCTCAGTCATTTTCTAGCTTTAATGAAAATCTGCACGCACCGCTGCACAGAAAAAAAAACTGAAGATCATTCCTGATTTGCTAACCTTTGGCAACATGTTGCTTTTGTGTTATAATAATGTTTAATGAATTATGATCTGTGTAGCAATTATGGGATCTTTCACTTTCTTTTCAAAGTGCTGACAGACTGGTTTTGTTGGAAAACTGTGTGTGTGGGGTGTGTGTGTGTGTGTGTGTGTGTGTGTGTGTGTGTGTGTGTGTGTGTGTGTGTGTGTGTGTTCGTTCCTCACAGATAAAGACACAGGTTGAGAAGAAATCAGACTCAGTCAGAGGAAAGTTTGTGTTTATGTTGCTTTGCAGACTGGCACTGCCCCGTGCAAGACTTCAGCTTCTTGCTAGTGCTGGTGGTGCCCAGAGGTTGTTGCCATGCAACTCAATGTGGCACACACACACACACACACACACACACTCACATATACACACACACACACACATACACACACACACACTCACACACACACACACACACACACACACACACACACACACACACACACACACACTCACACAAGCACCAACAATGGTCTGCTTTATGAGGTGCCCACTGATGCCATGGTAACCTCCTCGTTCTGGGCAAGACGGGCAGAGCGGTGTGCCAAAAAAATGCCATGGTTCCTTTTTTTCCCTTTCTCAAACCACGTTGCCCAGAAACCTTTTGAAACTTAATAAGTGAAACCAGTGGGCAGACAAATTACGACGGGAGTGTGGAGCGCGGGGGAGAGGGTAAACTTTGGAGTTTTAGTGTATCCTGTCTCTCAAGCATAAATTTAGCCTTGAGTGGAAAAATGATGCTGGATGATGAGAAATTCACAGTGGGCTCTGACTCTGGAAGAACTTCATTAGAGGAGAACTTTGCAAACATGCGATGACACGCGTGCGCCGAACCAGCTCAGCTGGAGAGTAAAGAGTGTGCACTTGGGTGAGCGTGGTGCAGACACCGGGGCCCATCAGGCGCCGCTTCTCTGAGTGGTGCACTTCACTAGAAATGATCCGTGTTAGCTCTCGACCTGTGGTGTGAGCGCGCAGGAGAGGGAATCTGGTGCAGTTACATAACACGGGCCTTTCTGCAGAGGTAGAGGGAGCAGGGGACAAAAGGGCTGCGAGGAGAGAAGAGTGTTGCTCTGTTGGCAGAAATGTTTCAGGTGAAACGACTCTGATGGAAAACTGAAGAGTTGACGGGCTGCATGTGTAGTACAGTAAGCACCACTGTGTGTGTGTGTGTGTGTGTGTGTGTGTGTGTGTGTGTGTGTGTGTGTGTGTGTGTGTGTGAGTGGGTCTGCAAGGGACTGTGAGTGGGGTTGCTCTATCCATTTCAATATTACCGGGGGTCATGTAGGCAATGCGCCCAGTCCCTGTGCTTTTAGGCCCCGCTGAGGCCTGGCGAGATTAAAAACAGGATTGAATCATGACTGGAAGCTAGCGATGGATGGATGGAGGAGGAGGAGGAGGAGATGGAGGAGGAGGAGGAGGAGGAGGAGGCAGAGAGATGGGGTCACACAATAGGGCCCCGTCTAGTGCTTTTAAATTCCCTTAAAATAGGGATCCAAGCCAAGCGTGGCCCGTCGAGCAGGCTATCACAGCATAACTGGCCCTGTAATTGCCACTCGTCCCACACCTCCTCCTCCTCCTCCTCCCCCCCTCCTCCTCCTCCTCCTCCCCCACCACCACCACCACGGTCACCCACTACGCATGTAAAACACAGACGCGGAGCCGCAACACTCACGGCAGGATCACCACTTGGGAATACATGCGATGTTAATGGCACTCTTCTTCACAAGCTGTCAATGCCTGTTAATGAACCCATACATAAACATACAGGTCTGTGTTGTCAGACAAGGAGGAGAGTCAGGGCTGGCAGGTAGAGAGAGAGAGAGAGAGACAGGAAGCGCTGAGAGACAAAGTGTGCAGTGAGACAGAAATGAAAGCAAAGAGGCCGATGAATGAAGACAGCATCGTACGTTAGCGAGAGCGCAGAGGCAAAGGCAGGCGGATTGATCAAATAGATACAATGCATCAGATAAAATCCGCCGTTCCATTGGATTGAGCACAGAACTCAAACAAAAGGGCAAACCCAATTTTACTCTCAGACGTTTCTTTTTATTTTCTATAATAGGCATGACTAAATAAAATCCACAATAATGCCGTCCTCATGTGAAATGACTAACTGTTTATACCACAGAAGAAAATGACTTTCGTTTGTTTTTATTCTGTTCATCAGCAACAGATTTCCCCCTGGTTTGCATGCACACGAGGACGCGGGGAGAAACACGGAGCCTGGTGATGTGAACGGGACTGAGAACTGTTTTGGTGGAGGGGGTTTTTCTTTTTCTATTTTTTATCACACAGAGTATAAACAGTCCACGTTTAGCGCAGGTGGCCAGAGGAAAAGGTGACCTGTCTTTTCCTGTTGATCTACGACAAACCACACAACTGGTGCAACAAACATTCAGACCATAACGGAGCCGGGAATCATGGCAATCAATGAGAAGGTGACTTAAAATCTACTCATAACTACATTATACTATGTTGTAAACTGTGTGTTTATATCCTGCTTATAGATGATAAATGGCTGGGGGGGAAATTAATAGCACTTTTCATTCAGAGTGCTTCACAGAAAAATAAAACCGGGTAACGGAAAAGGCCAAAGAGCCTGTGCAGAGTAATGGATCACTGTGTTACAGTCTGTTTACACACTGATTTTAAGTATTAAATTTGTTATATTCACTAGCTAAACAGTATGACTGTGTTGTTGTGGATATGCTGATACAACTGAGCGAGTTTCACAGGTAGATTCTCACTGTAATAGTTGCTATAGTTTAGATTTTAATGGTGAGGCAAGTTTCATTTATTAGTGTTTTATGAGAGTTTTACATGAAAGACAAAGATATAATGTAACAGATATTTAGGATTTTAAAAAGAGTCAAGAGTCAGATAAAACAGAATTAAACAGAATTAAATAAAAAATGAAAGTGCAGTGACATATGGATAAACTGCCACGTTTAACTGAACAAAAGGCAGAGGTGAGAAGAATAATCTGACACCTCGATGTAAAAGAATAAAAAGTTCTGTGTGAGTTTGGTCCAGGTTTTGGGAGCAAACTGAAACGTGTTTGTCTGTGTGTAGTTTAGACTGTGGGGCCAGTGAACAGCCCGGCCCCTCAGCTGCTCTGAGAACTGGACGGCTCCTGACAGAGCAGCAGATCAGACGTGTATCTGAACCATTCAGCGCTTTTCAAACCAACAGTGGTGTTTAAAAAAATAAAAACCCACAGGGAACCAGTGCAAACCCTCCTGGTCTTTGTGACGACTCTGAATCAGCTGCAGCTGATCGACCAGTGAAGGCGGCACCACAGTGACCGAGCCTCCTGAAGATAAACCTGAGTCCTGCTGAGACATTCATCTTTTCACTCTTGATGGTTGTAGGTTGATTTTATATTTGTGTTAATGTGGCGTTTATGCATGATGATAGATAAACCTTATAAACCTATTTATTGACTGACAGATGCAACACAGGTCATAATTTTACTGTGTGTATATTGATGTGCCATTTTAAACACCCTCTATATATTTGGTATTTGTGTATATGTAGTGTTAACACGGTCTTAAGACTAGTTAAGACTAATTAGTTAGACTGAGAATCTGGTGTCACTGACTGAGGAGCGTGTAGATGAAGGACTGACCCCAACTATGAAAACAGTTCACAGTGTGACATTAAGTGTCATGACAGCTCAGTAATAGTCACTATAAAGTAAACGGCAGTGTAAACCACTTCGCCTCAAATGCAAAGGATTTTACTTTTTCCTTGTAAAATTCACAAGAGCAATTAAACATTACGAATATTCAATAATTCTTTCATAGATTTCAAATAATTATTTTATGCAGAATTATGAAAATGTATTTATTATTAACAAAAAAACTACAGATTCTAAAACTGATGGACCAGTGCACTGTGGGTCTGTGCTTCTGCTTCGGGTCAGTTGAGGGTTAATGTGACATCACAGCGTGGTGTTTTATTGATGTGAATACGACAAATAAGGAGTTGATATAAAAAAAAATTTTTTAAAAAAGGGTGCACATTACAGGCATTGTTTTCAGCTCTGACCTGCCGTGTTGTGTGTCCAGTGGAAGCCCTTCAGTAACCTGGCTCAGACATCTGAGCTTGGCCCGGGGCCTCCTGGAACACGTATATCAGCACCGAGCACAGCAGATAGAAAATCATTGTTTCTGACCGACAATCTGACTCATGAAAAATGTTAGGAATATACACACGCCGCAAAAGATATGGCACGTGCAAGACACCGCGTGTGTGTGTGTGTGTGTGTGTGTGTGTGTGTGTGTGTGTGTGTGTGTGTGTGTGTGTGTGTGTGTGTGTATATGTGTGTGTGTGTGTTGTGTGTGTGTGTGTGTGTGTATATATATGTGTGTGTGTGTGTGTCAACAGCGATGCGAGAGCGCTCCTCAGTCTTTGGTGCAGAGCTGGTGGCTCAGTAAGTCTGCACATGGCAACAGGAGTAGTTGGACTGGCAAAGCAAGAGGCACAGCTGCTTGGAGAGGGCTCCATGGCATTTCTGTGTCTGTGTCCCCTCTCCCTCCACACACACACACACACACACACACACACACACACACACACACACTACAGCACATACATACAGTATATACCCACACATACACACACCATCTCTATCACTCATGCCGCAGCAGCATCCTGGTAACAGACAAGCTCCTGATTGGTGACTCCATCCGTGTTTTCGCCCTCACTCAGTGTGTTTTATATAATTATATATTTATCAGCAGTCCCAGGAAGAGGATTCTGGCGTGGGAGAGGCAGCGTGGCAGTGTGTGGAATGGCGTGGGAGAGGCAGAGTGACCCCGGGCTCAGGTGGCAGCTGTGTTATGACTTCTCTGCCAGGTCATGGTGGATGGTAGGATAGACGCTCCCCGTCTCTCCCTCATTCTGTATTGATCAGTCCGTCTGTCTCTGTCTCTGTTTTCTGTCACATTCCTCTGCTCTGTCTCGCACTCAGTCACAACTTCTCTTGTTCTGGATGAAATATCCCTCTGCTGCAGAATGTGACAGTGTGTGGCATAATGTTTACATGTTGTGCACGCTGCATGTTTCCACACTGTACATCTGAAGAGACCGAGTGTGTTCACTCACTCGCTCTGTGTGTGTGTGTGTGTGTGTGTGTGTGTGTGTGTGTGTGTGTGTGTGTGTGTGTGTGTGTGTGTGTGTGTGTGTGTGTGGCACCTAAGGCCAAAGAAACGTCAACGGAGGTTCAGCATTTTTGTTGCAGTTGATCTTGATGCAGTTGTCTGGAAATCATATTGTGCACCTGAATGAAGTGATGATGCTGATATATTATATTATATTGTATTATATTATATTACTACAATATATTTACACTTGTATGGAAAATGTCTTCAAGTTATAAGAGTAACGGTGACACTTCCCCAAAAATGTACTTAGTTTTTCTTCCTAAATTCTAATCACAAAAATAATTTTGTGTGATTGACTCCATCAAAGATATCTAGGGCTTATCCCAAAGGATAAGAGCTTTTAATTAAAACCTGTTTTTGCCTCCTGAGGAAATGATTCAGAATTTTATTAAGGCCATGATACACTTTTGAGGCAACATAGACGGGCACTTTTTTCCTCATGTGCGCCACTATTTTCAAACTCTACCTTTTTTTCTTTGTTTGTCTTTTACCCAGCACCCCCTGTCTGTGGTGCAGGTTACCTTCAGATTCATACACCTTTTTAATTTTTTACACTGACTGGTTGAGCTGAATATACAGCGTGACTGTCGATCGATTCATCAGCTTAATTGTCAGAGGTAATCGCTGTTATTTCTGCTGTAGCTTTTGACCTTCAGCTTTTCTGTGACACAAACACTCACAGTTTGGATCAGATCACAGAGCTAATTTATTCCAGATTTCACATATTGACAACATCAATCACACTGATCTCTTGGTAGCAGTTGCTTTATTATTTCCCCTCATGTGGCGGTTGGTGTTGATCACAGAGGTGTCTCGAGGCCTGACACAGTTTGTAAACCCGAGGGTTCCTCTCAGCGCCAGCCTGCTGCGCTCACTGCTATGTAGGGCAGAGCTAGACCCTCTGCCTGGGTGGGAAGGGGGGGGGGGGTTGGTGGTGGAGGATGGTGAGATGGAGAGGGGTGGGAGAGAGAGAGAAAGAGAGAGAGGGGGAGAGAGAGCGATGGGGGAAGGAGAGAGGAGTGAGAGAGGGATGGCAGCCAGCACTGGGGCCCCATGCAGGGATGCAGGAGATGGAGCAGGGAGGAGGGGTAGAGGGGTTACAGGGTGCTACAGGGGGCAGAGAGAGGGGCACAGGCTGGGCATGGCTGGCAAAGGAGCATTCCCTCCGTCTGTGGACATGCAGTGTCTCAGCTCCGTGGTACACAAAGCCCGGGGGTGTCAGGCAGGTTTCACTGGGATTATTATTCATAGAATTTCACTTTCTGGTCAATTAACTCATTAATCAAGATTATGTTTTTGATCCAGATTGAATTTGTTTCTGAGACCAAGGCGACGGTGCAGTGTGAAGCGAACCCACTTTATTGACCTATAGAGTTGATACCATCCACATCTTTACGTCGCCATAACAATCAACTAATATAAAGGGGCGCTATTGAATTTTCCGTGTAGCTGTGGGACTCACAGGAGGCAGATTAAACCGAAAATGGTCAAAACTGAAGCAGAAAAGGCTGAATTTTAGTCCCCAGGTACACTGGATCCTACATTTCCCATAATGCAACACAACCATGCCTTTTATTTCAACTCCCATCTCTCAAACCCACCACCTTCAGTTGGTAATGCGGGCTTTCTCTGTCTCAAGCCCAAGCCTGAGATAACCCCTCCCGATGACATCACGATGACATCATCAGGGTTATTTCCAGGTACCCCTCAGATTTATATTGGGACCCCTTAAGGAACCAGTGCTCTGTATCATTGTATGAGCAGGAACATGAAACATTAAATTCAGGTGTGACGACCCTCCATCACCCCCCCACCCCCCACTCCCCCCACCCCCCTGTTGTCTCTTTCCAGGTTTTCTCTCATGTTCATGCCCCCCCCCTGCTTCCCACCCTCGCTGTCTCCCTCTCTCCCATCTTCTGTCAATCTGTCTCCCTCCCCATCCCCAGACAGACCCTCCCATCAGTGCCCATTTCCCTCCGTCTGGCTCGTCCCCTTCCTTTCACCCAGATGACCCTGCCACCGCCCCGTTCCTTCTGTCTGTCTGGCTCTCCTTTGCCCAGATGCCCCCCAAAACCACTGCCCATTCCTTACCATCCTCTCTTATCACCATATATATCTGTCCCACTCTCTCCCCTCTCTCTGTCTCTTTATCTCTGTCCTTTTTTTTTCTTCCTCTGTTTCTAACAGTGTCTTTTTGCTCGCTTTCTCCCTCGCTCTCTCTTTCCCTCGTACTCTCCCGCTGCACAGATGCCTGGCTTGGTTTGCAACAGCTGTCTCGCCATGTGCCACTACCAAGTGTTGCCTTCGACTGCGGGGCGAGCGGGGATGGTGGTGGTTTGGGGGGTGGAGGGCGCAGAGCGGATTAGTCATGAATATTCATGTACTCTTGGATGTACTACCAAACAGAAAATGGCACCACAGAGGAGGCTCCACCCATTTAAAAAGAGGGTGGGTGGGTGGTTGGGTGGGTGGAGGGGATTGGGTGAGAAGGGAGGGAGGAAAGGAAAGAGGAAAAAGGGAGGAAGGATAGGGAGAGTCAGGGAAAAGTGATAGAAGAGTATGGGAAATGGAGGCAGACGGAAGAGGGGGGTGGGGGGGTGACCAGACTGAATGGCAGGGATCCATAAAATGATCTCCCCCTCCCCCTCAGAGGTGTGAAAGAGGGAGCACAGTGAAGCCCCTTTTTACGCTGCGCTGTTCAAGGCGGGAATGTTGCACCTTTATTTCACCTTGCTCTTCAGCGTAAAAGCTACAAACAGGGAAAAAGGCGGGAGGGCGTCGCAGAGCCGGACAGACGTCTGTGTGAACGGGAGGATCGGCTTCTGTCCTGTTACGCCACACCTTTTGATTACAGGACGCCGGTCTAAAATCACTCGCGGGGGGCAGCACGACGCCATCTTTGTTGTGGCAGTGCCGTGAAATAAAATGAGACTGAACGTGATTGACCGGCATCATGTTGATAGATGAGGTAACTAAAGCTGCATTGTTATTGTAGTTTGACAGTTAACTAAACTTGAGACTGGCGACAGTGCGAGGTGCGAGTGGAGTAACATTAGACTATAATGTACATGAAATCTAAGTTCTAAAGAACAGGTGTTTTATTTTGTGCTGGGAGCCGGTCTTCGGTTGACGTTGGCAGATTCCATTGCTAAGCTAACGTTAGCTTGTGTCATCACATCAGATCCTTTGGATTTTCCCGGAAAATTTGCCGCGGGTCCTTTACATAGAAATGAGTCGACAGGCTGTTAAAGGCGACTGAGAAAAGTCGGCGACGGTCTCCTTTTTTAAGCCAATGTTACAATCTGTTCATACATTGGCAATGAAAAAAAGGAATTAATATGTGTGAATTGCTTCTCATTCTTACATATACTACAATTAACATTTGCTAATTGGCAATAAACACAAAGCTCAGCTGGGGCAGATGGGAATGTTTTGAGTTTTGCAGGAATTTTGGTCATAAATCAAAGTAAAATAAAGTTTTGACCTGATGGCGGCGCTAGAGAAGAAATCAGGGAATCATCAGAATGATCACAATTACACCCAGAGATCCATCCATCATCTGCTGAGATATTTCATTCATAACTGTGAATGTCGCTTTCCTTGTGATGCTAGATTCACAGATTCATCCTCTGGGAACCACGAGAGTCTGCACCGTGTTTTGTGCCAATCTGACCAGTAGTTGCGTAGATATTCCACAGTGATAAATAAAAGCCAAAAATGTCCACCAGGCGGTGCTTGATGAAAGGTCAGGGGTCAGCAGAATCAGGAGGATTCATCCTCTGGGGACCGTGAATGTCACGAATTTCACGGCAGTAGTTGCTGAGATATATGTCAATCTGGACCAAAGTGGTGGATCAACTAACAAAGCAACAGACCAGCACGCCAGCGTTGCCGTCCCTAGAGCCGCGCCACCGGCTCGGCCAGACACGACTAAAGGACCAGGAGGCGAGTAGATCTCAAACGCAATAACTGGAAGTGACTGAGAGAAAAGACACGCAATGAGTAAAACTAAATAGATGAGTCTGGTTGATCAAGTGAAGCAAAGGATGAAGAGCAGGAGGAAGAGAGGGGCAGATAGGCAAGAAGAAAAAGGGGGGGGTAGCAGATAGGAGATAGACAGTTGGGGTGAGGGGCAGCAGATCTAAGCGGACCGAGGCTCTGGTGGCTCTTCCTCTCTCTTTCATGGAGAGCCAGGAAAACAGATTATAGCAGTCCTGCTTTCTCCTGCGGGGGGGTGGGGGGGGGGGGGGGGGGGGGTGGTGGTCGACCATACTCTTCCCTCTCCCCCCTCGAATCCCCTCCCCCCCTCAGACGATGACACTCTCGGTGGTACCGGCTGGACCCAAACCAGAGCGAATCGTATCACTGAGCTGCACTCTGCTGGGGAGGAGTGTGTGCTCCAATATATCACAATGACAAATGGTGCAATTTGATATAGATTTTACAAAGGAGGGACTTTTTAAAACAAAAATTTTTTTTTAAGTTTGGAGCGTTGTAATGCATCACAACGAGAGCGCTTTTGAAGGGCGCTGTGCGGTTTTAATGCTCAACACTCAACCCCTCGCTTACGACCCCTCGCCGTGACACTTGCCCGGTGCCTCTGAGCCCCTCAGCCTCCGAGGAGCTACGACTCGTTGAGGGAACAAGAGGGTTTTATATGTGTCCGTCATCCTTCGCTGTGTGGTTCACCAAGTGCTCACTGCTCTGAGTAAACACCTTCCTCACACTCGTATCCACTTACCCAGCCACCGCTGCATACGCAAACACACACATTTAGACTACAATACACAATAATGCACCCCAGCTCTCTCTTCTTTTCTCATACACACAACACATACAAACAGTGAGTTAATCAGACCTATAAACCCTCCTTGCTGGTAGAAGATAAGCGGTGTGCTGGTAGCCCTGCCCTCCTGAGAGCAGCACTCCTCTAGCGGTGCCGTGGAGCTGCCTGATAAGGCAGGGGAGTGTGGGATACCCTGAGAGATCCAGGCAGACACACACACACACGCACACACACACACACACACACACACACACACACACACTGCTCAGCATCAGTTAGCCAGATCCTCCACTGAGCCAATCAGCGGTTTGCAGGGCCTGAGGCTCCTCCAATCATCCTTCTCCATCAAGTGTTGTTAATCTCACCGCTCAGCCTGCAGGTGGATGTATTGGGTGTGTGTGTGTGTGTGTGTGTGTGTGTTCTAGCTACCACACTTCCTTACAGTAATGTCAGAAAATTGCAGTCTGATTTTAAAAAAAGGATGAGAGAGCACAGACTCTCTTTTTGCTGTCAGACAATAAAATAAAAGCTGGTTCTCCTGCAGTTTACAGGGGACAAAATTCAGACAGCGTCTGTTTCTCCTGCCTATAAAATCCATAACCAGAAAAATAAAAAAAATAAAAAAGAAGAAGAAAACCTTTGTTCTCCGCTCAGTAAACACTGGTGTATTTGAAGTAAGTGGCTTCAAATCTAATCCTGCTTAACGGTGTTTTCCTACCTTGATGTGTAAAGGGCCAACACACTTTCTCAGGGGTCTTTTGGTAATTAAGTACCGTTTCTAAACTGAACTAATTAAGCCTCAACCTGTATTTCAAACACCCTCAGGGACTCAGTTACTTTTACAGATGAATCAGTCTATATCGTATATTTCAACATCAAAAGTTATTTAAAGTAAAGGAATATGATATAGAATGATCCATTTTTAATATCAAAGGCCAAACCTCTCTGCGGAGCTCCCTGAAAATTAGATTTAGAAAAAGATAATAAACTATATCGTTAATCATGTACTGAAACAAATGAACTATTTAGCTAATACAAATAACTTAATGTTCTGTTGTAACAGCCTTAAACATCGATTCCAAAACTATTATTTACTTATATTGTTGCAGCCGGCTGTTGAGTGTATATTTATTCTTTCTTATTTTAGTGTGTGTGGATGTGGCGCTCATGCAGCTCATTTCATCTTTTTTAACAAGAACAAATTCAGTGAAGGGAGTTTGTGATGAGCTACAGCAGCGAAGTCCAGTCCAAAACCTTGGGCTTTTTTCTTTTCTTTTCTTTTTTGTCTTTTCTTTTCTTCAATTTCTTTTTTTTTTTTTCCTTTGGTGCTGCAGCGTTTGGCCTTGAAGGCAGTAATAAAATGTTGGGGCCTCCCATCAACTCTAAAATCAAAGTAAATTTCTCTCAGTGCCCTTGTGGAACTGATGGGTCCATTAGTGAGTTTCCTTTATCTCACTGTCTCACTTCTGACAAGGCTCTGTTCATAGCACTGCTTATACGTACAATTTTAAGTTCTTGTGCTTTTACTTGAGTATTTCTATTTTAAACTCCTTTTATTTTTTCTCTTAATTACATTTCAGATTGAAATATTGTCGTTTTTTTTCTTCATGACATTTACCTGTCAGGTGTATTTTACTTTGAAGGTTACAGAACACTTGGCCATCTTATAAAAATGATGCATTGTTGTAGATTAAATCCAACATTACATAAAATAAAAGATCTATGCACCTCAACCACATAAAACACTAGAGGGGCACTTTAATTAATAATAACTTTTAACAGTCATTTTGCTGATAATACTTTTATGCTTTCACTTAAAATTGCTAGTTAATAACGAGTGCAGAACTTTTACTACTTTTACTGTTTATGTTTTACCTTGATTTTCTTCTCTTAATTATCATTTTAACAGTCTTATAATATCAGGGACATGCAGTGTGTTTATGGTAACCTAAATTCACCTTATTTACAGTTTGCTGTTATTTTTTTTTACCCTGGGGACTAACAGACAGATTTTTTTTTGGTCATTGCAGACCAGCAGCAGCAGCAGCAGCAGCAGCCTATAGCTCCAGTTTGGCTCCAGCCCGCATCCAACCACCGTGGCACCTCTTGGAAGTTGGCGCAGGTCAAATGCGTCTTAATTCAAACCAAAAGAAATGAGAGAATGGCCCTGAGTCGGGCCGGTTCCACTGGCCGTGCCAAGGTCAGCATTCCTCGACAGGCCGTTGCCTAGTGGAACTTTTGTTTCACAGTTTGTGTAAACCTCCAGGGAGAGACGGTATAGGAGCGCGAGGGCACAGAGACCAAAGAAAGGAGTTTGCGAAAGCGCGCGAGCTGCTGTTGGGAAGAATATAGAACGGTGCACGCGGGTCAGACGTGCAGACTGAATGGTAAGGTATAGATACTGACCAGATATTAGCCTGTGAGGGATCCCCAGTGTAATCTCAGTTTATACTCACAAGACAAGACGCAGGTCCAGATCTGTTGGGTATCGACCTCTAAAATTAAAAGGTGATTATTTTTCACACCGAACAAAAAGCCCAATAATATCAATGCGCGGTGATTGTCCCACTTGTCCGTGTGTTTCCAGGCGACACGTGCAGCTGTAGAGGTTTTTGGCCTATTTTAGGGTCAGTGATTGACGCCTTGATCTCCATGCAGTAGCCACTGTAACTCAAACCAAGATTATAGTTAAAAGAACATCATCATCAAATGCACATTTAGTCTTTCTAAACTGGTTTTATATTCAATTCATCCCGTCCTATAATTCACATCTCCACATGGGTGAAGAGTTTATTCCCACTAGCATAAAGGCGCGTTCACATCTGAGCCTTAAACATTATTAAGAGTCGATCGGGACATTCAGGTCCTCAACAGGCCGTAGGACGTTCCTCCACTCAAGCCACCGTGTTTAAGGTCAAACATCAGGTCAGGTCGGAAATCAAATCAACCAACTATCCGAGACGAGATTGTACAGGAACATTAGGATGTGTGTGTGTGTGTGTGTGTGTGTGTGTCTCTTACACACGCTTTGTTTTAACATTTTAACTTCCGTCCTGCGTCACCAACCTCCGACTTTAACCATGAATCTCAGCGGTAGTTTGCAGCCTTAAAGACTGTGCAGACGGACTAAACGTTAAAGAAACAACATGATGTTGACAAATGTCACTAACATAAGAAAAAGTCTTTTATTCATTTTATTTTTGCTCATATTGAACTCACTGTAACAGCTGACTGTGCTCACACAGGCCTTGAGTCAGTTCATGGTGAGGACTCTGCTTCTGCTGGAGGCCGCTCTCTTGAAAAGGCCACACACACACACACACACACACACACTCACACACGAGAAAACGAAGCGCCTAAATAATTAATCAGACATATTTAAAAGGACTGAGGGACTGAAATCTGATAGAATCTCGGCTGAAATTTGTTGCCTGATAATTTAGAAACAAAATAAAATAAATCAAGAGATTAATAATCTCACACATTCCTGATGCTTTTTATTCTTAAATACCTCTGAGAGTTAAAGGCCAGAAATATGACGTCAGGACATTTGTCCACACTGTCTCACAGCCTCACTGTTATTGATATTATTCTCATTATTATTATTATTTTACATTAGCCTAGCTTTAAGATACAAATAAAATAGTTGGGACTTAAACTAATTATTGTCACGAAATTGTGTATGTGTGTGTGTGTGTGTGTGTCTAAATCGTTTAAAAACCATGAATAGTCGCGGTTTTTTAACTACCTTTAAATTAACTCACAGAAACTGCAGTTATTAAACGTTATTAAATATTATTAAATGCCATTATTAATGTTATAAATAAAAATGAGACTACTATAGTAAATTAAAAGACTATGACAACTCTCATATATTTAATTACACATTAATTCACAACGGTTTTCAAATAAAATAAGGGTCTAATGCACCTGCTTGTTAAAAATTTAACTGATGTTCTGGTCAAAAATGCAAAATAGAAACCTTTAAGAAAATAAATATGTGTCTCGTGCTACTGACAAAATTATTGGGCCATTAAAACTTGACATATACATCTGCTTTCAATCAGTATGTAGGTCCAAATTTCAAAATATTACCATCTGAGTTAGATGTTTTTTGTTTTGTTTTCTTTTACGTCAAAGTAAATCTAAATAAATGTGACCTTATTTTGAAAATGTAGCTTCATAATCTGTTTGTCTTCATGGAAGGAATCTGAATAATCTTCTGTGTTCTTGGTGAAGAAACCTGAGTCTTCAGTGGATGAAAGCTGCTTCAACATTTAGAAACTGAAGCTGCTGCTCTGCCTGTCTCTCTTTAAGGAACAACTCCGACTCCATCAGCTTTTTATTTGTCTGTTTGTAAAGTCATGAAGTTGAACCAGAACGCACTAAACCGGCGGCAGGTGGGATCCATTTTGACGCTGCTCGTCATTTTGTTGCGTGACGTCTGCAGTTGCGCACTTCCGTAAAAATGCTGCGTTTCCCATAAAAGGTCAAAACACCACTTTGGTAATTTATTCATGAACAGGCCGGTCTCTGTCTTAAAGGAGTGTCTGCGGAAATTCCACCTGAATTTCCGGGGGATAATTTGATATTTATGGTGAATAAATATTGTGTTCACATACTCCAGCCAGGAGTCGCGCACCTGCTCCGTCTGACCTGTCTGCACGAGCTGATTCTGATTATTCATGACAAGATAAACACAGAGGACAAAACACACACACGTTTTTATATAGTTGGACCTGCAGTGCAGTAGTTAGCACTGATGGCTGTGCATACAAATCTTTAAAATAAGGCTAGACATATAAATCACTGTATAAACGTCTGACTCTATTCCAAACACACATGTGACATTATATATATAGGTCTGTCCAATCATTTTTAATTTATGAGAATTAAATCAACCCTGCAGTAGAGCTTGAAACCACCAGGCTCAGTTGAACCTGTTTTATACCTTTAAACTTTAGTGTCTTTAGTGGGATCTAAGTGAAGCATTAATAAAAGTGTACTTGATGATATAATGTCTTTTAATTGGGAAAAAATATATTTTGAAATTACAATTGAGTTATATAAGAAATGGAATTTATAAATACAGATTTAGTTGAGATTGTGTTGTTCAGCAGCTGGAGGTCATATTTCACACGGGTCCACGTGCATGTCTCTCTGCATTTAAACTTTTCCCATCGACGTTTAAAGCTTCCGCTCCACTTGAATGTCCCACACTCAGAAAATATTTGACTTTATCATAACCTGCCGCCGCCGCCGCTGCTGCTGCCTCCCCCACCGCTCCCCTAACCTCCGCTCTCCTCCCGCCCTCTCTGTCGGCCCCGAGCTGCCCCTACACTGTTGCCGGTGAGAGCTATTAATCCCCTGCGTCCATGGTTTACTCTGAGCCCGTATTTAATTCCTCTAAACCCCCAGCTGCCGCCCTGGTTACTCACTGAACACGACAGACTGTGAACCGCTCTGGTTATTAATAATTCACCAGCCCTCCGCTCCGCTTCTCCGGCCGCGGCCACAGGACACCGCACGTCCTCACTCGGTGCGTGCGTGCAGCCACGCTGTGTTTTCACTTCCAGCGTTTGTTTACTACTTGATTTTGGCTGCTCGGTGTCTCACCCAGGGTGACTTGCATTTCACCTCCTTGTTATTGTGTCTAGCCTGCACACAGTCCCCGGCTGGCATTGCCCACCGAGTCTGATGTCTCTGATGTTGCGACATCCGCGCTGCCACATGGTGAGTTTTGTTTTAGACGCCGCTCTCTCTGCGCCTTTCCCCGGACACTGAGGAACAGGTGGAGGAGCACCGGAGGAGGAACTCCACTTTTTGTTTCATATCAGAAAAAAAAGCCGGAGCATGCACAAGGGAAAGCGCGCGGCGTCGTCCCCTCTGCAGGAGCAACAGCTGATCTGGTGAGCGCGTAAGCAGAGAGTGCGGGCTACTTACTGTCGGTGCACAGCCACACTCCTGCGCTGTCGCTCGGGCTCAGACGGCGACTGTGTCGGTGGCGCAGAGCGCGGCGACTCGGTGGACATTACGGTACCGGGACGGACTGGAGAGAGGGAGAGCAGCAGAGCTCAGCCTTGACACCGACCACTTTCATGGAAATACCACGAGCTGAAACCGAACATTAACACTTTGCGTGAAGAAGTCGGGGAAGCAGACGGATTGGATTATACTGCTCTGTCCTCCTTTGCCTTGACTGAGAAGAGTTGACTAAAAATTAAAAAAAAAAAAAAATGTTTACCGGGCACCAGGCCGTGTATTAGGGCTCTTTTGCTTCCGGTATAAGGCCCAGCTGAACAAGAAACCGAGCAGTTTTCTCTCTCCCACACACTTTTTTTTGGAAGCCGAACTTTTGAGAGTGGAAAATGGGTCTTTGAGAGTGTTGGCACTTTTCCCTACACCACAATGGTACGTGCTATGTAAACCAATAATTTTCTCATTTATGCAGTCAGCTTTCAGATTCATTGTAGTTGTTCATAGATTTAATGATACACAGAGAGAACTTTAAAGCCAGGATTAGTGGGCTGACTTTACCCACTGTATCATTCTTGTGTGTGTTAGTTATTTACTTGTAGCTAATGGGTAACAGTCACCGAAGAGTTTGCCAAGTCCCTCCACCTACCTGTATATGTTTACTGTCACAGTTAGACTCATTATGGCGTTATGGTTATTTTTAAATAAGGGAGTTTGTCTTGCTGAAGTTCTGAATGTATATTTGTAAGTGTTGTTGCTGTTAGGAAAACATAAAACTCCTCAATAGTTACATAACATGTTGCCAAGATTTCTTTCCAACCTCCTGGCCAAATCGGTGTCCAGCCCTCTCAGTTCACCACCGGATGCCCACTGCCTTCTGCCGTTTTATCCACATGGAGAACATGCCTCCTCTTATTGCAGTGGTCTCTGATGTGGCGCTGTCAGTGGACTATTTATAGCCACGTACGTTAAAGATGAATGCTATTGATAACAGTGTAAGTAGCTAATAAAGAGGCGTCATTGATCCCTCAGGACCCCAATCCCACCTAAAGGCATAGTTTAACATAGTTTGGAAACTTGGCTTTGAGAGGTTGGAACTTCTTGTTCCATTCAATTATGTGCCTATTTGGTTTGTGCGTAATTACGCACAGCGGTTTAGCTGGTCTTAATTACGCAGGTGATTTATTTCTGCAATTCAGGGAAATCCTGTGACATCACAAGGTGCAAATTTGGGACACATAACCTGGTCATCTGGTCACTGTTAGCTTTCTTTCAGGATGTTCTACATTTGAGATTTTATTTGTTGGTTTCCTTAGAATTTGAATTGGCTTTGGACTTTCCCAAGAAAATCTGTTAGCCTATTGTTTCCTATTTTATCCCCGTTCACCCTTAACAGGATATTTGTTTAAACTGGCAAATGTATTCCCTGTGAGGTTGTGAAAACATGCATTTGAACGCCGCGCTTGTAGTTTTCAAAATCAGTAATAAGAAGTCTGTTTTGTACAGAATTATGATATATAGCTCACACATCCTTGACCTTTTAGATAAATTCTTTTTTTGGCATGAAATGAGTCAAGTCAGGCATAGTTAGGGGAACCTCCCACATACAACCTTGAAGCTGCTTAGACTCCAGGAAGGGAACTTATTTGCACATGAATATGGAAGATTATTAGTATGAATAATTATTTGTTTACGAGCTTCCTCGCTGACATGGCAGCTGCCCAAGAAGCTCATCAGTAAAAATGATACAAAATTCAGGACAGGCCTCACATGGGATTATCTTGACTTGTTATTCTCCCACTTATAGCAGCAACTCACCTCTTTTTTTTTTTTTCTTTTTCTTTTTTAAGAAAAAGGCTATATTGTGAATTTGTGCCAAACATATCAGTTGCATGTTAGTTTAATCAGAATGCACTGGAGGCATCTGTCAATCAGTGTCAGGACTCAGTTAGCTCCCCCTCCCCCGAGGCTGATGCTCCATCTCACACTCACAAACACCAGTTTTCTGTAGAGATGATCTATATCTGCGGTTCTGCAGGTTATTGATTTTTCCAAATGTGTTTGAAATCAAAAAAGAAAGACACGACCTGTCATCATGAAACTGTGAACATGACAAATTATGATTTGTAGATTAGACCTTTATAATAGGCAGTGCTCCTCCATGGGCAGCATATGTGTCATGTGCACTATAGATGGTTAAGAACAAATACAGTAATCATGGAGGGCTGTGTATATAGCTGCGGTAATTGTATCCCACACTGTTTGTGTGTCTGTGTGTGTGTGCAGCCTGCCACATGATGATCAGACAAGCGGTTTTCCAGTCTTGTGTGATCTCCCTCTTGGCTGTTGCTGCCAGTGATGTCATCGCTCACTGTATACAGAATATTATGCTATTATGTTTGTCCTGGCCTTGACTTTTCCCTGGAAAATAAATAAGGCTTCAAGCAGGCTATGATAGCTCATGTGGTGTGTGAGCTTTTGCTGTAGTTTAAAGATGGAAACTGTGATATACAGTCAAACAGCGTAAATATTAGGATAGTGAGCTCAGATAGGGTTAGTCAGGTTGATTGGTTTTTAAGCTGTTGTAAACTGTTGTAGCCTGGATGAGCGCAGAGGACAGATCGAGACGCGTGGTCATGTGACGGATTGGACGTCTTTGTTGCACTAAACGAATCAAAAGTTTAAGAAACTGTGTCGCTTTTGACAATTAAAGAGTTGTGGGCCCGAAATCGTTTGCCGCCAAGCAAATGGTAGAGACACAGAAAAGGAAAGACTTAAAGGGCCATGAGAGTGATTTAGTATCCACTTCCATAAAGTTGGAGGACTCACAAGAGACAGATTAAAAAAAAAAGAAGAAGAAAAGAATCAAAATCGAAGCAGCAGATGCTGAGATATCCTGACTTTTAGTTCCTCGTCTCCAAAAAGCACTGGATCCTACTTTTCCCATAATTCAATTCATTAGCATCTTTCATTCAACCCTTCCTGTCTGTTAGACGCTCCCATCTTGTCCGCTCCATTCCCACAGTTAATAACACGGGGTGTGTGTCAGATATTTCATGTCTTGGGCTCAAGCTAAGCCTGATGATATCACTGCGACAGTGTCAGGATCATTTCCTCTGGCTTTCAGAAAGATGTTAAAACCGCTGCAGGACTCTCCGTGACAAATCAACTGACCTTAATGTGTAAAATCAGTGGAGTGCTCCCTTGATTTAAGCATTGCATAATGAGTATTTATAATTTTTCATTAGTGCGCCTGAAACATAAGACACGAGGTTAAGGATTTAGACACAGAAGTATAAAGGTAGCTCAGTTCTCCTTTTGTTGTTTTATCCAGGTCAGTCCCGTTGAGCCCTGTGTTTGCATGCAGTCTACCTTTTCATGCCTTTTCAGTTAAAACAGTCACTCTACCAGAGGAAGCTGTTTTCATAAGCACGCACTTCCTCTCATGGAGCATGTACTCTTGAAAAGATGAGGAGTGAATTCAGAAGCGCTGTGGTGAACCTGTGCCCACTGGAGAGCACCGAGTGCAGGTGAAAGCAGCAGGGTGACATTCGCAGCCGGTGTCGACGACGACGACGTGTTTCGGTGACTATTGGAAATGTACAAACGGTGAAAAGCAAAGTGCTGGAGCGAGGTGATCTCAGGATCTTTCAGGAGTTTAGGAGTTTTAGAGTTTTTCTTGAAACAAGCGAGCGTGTCTTGAAATAAAGCAGACCGCTCCGGTGTGAGGATAATTCGACCCCGGATCGGATCAGACCGCACAACACCGACACACTTCTTTCATTAGTTTTGGATATTTATTTTTTTTGCAGTGTAAAGGAAGTCTCACTTTGTCTGACCCGGCTCCTCTAACTCGTCCATCTCATTTCTACCCCTGCCTCAATTACTTTATCAACACTTAACCCTCACATTAATTGGTTTCACAAAACACCCCAGACTGCACACCAGCTGTGTAGCCGAGTAATTTGAATCTACTTAATTTGGGAAGGTGTTGGTATCTTCTGCCTTTCCGAGTTTAATTTGGAAAAAGAAAAAAAAAAATCACAACAACAATACATGTATTTTCTCTCTTCACTCTCCTCTTTAGGGTCTTAATGAGGAATTAGAGCCAATAGCATTATTCATTAAACAGAGCTTGCCAGCTATTTATCACTCTAACAATATTAGCATATTTGTTTAAATTTTCAACACTTTTTTTTTAGCATTCGTAACCAGGTTTAGCATTTTTAATAATCTGGCATCGAATGCATCGTACCAAATTGAATGCTGAAAAAGAACCAGTGGCAAGCCCCAGAAACATATAAAAATCCTTCACAAACACACACACACACACACACACACACACACACGCACACACACACATGCACACACACTGCTCTAATTACCGCCTCCCCCGCTCCCTGTCTCTTATTCCTCACCTCCTGAGATGCAGGTGTAAAATATCACATTTTTCCAGCATTTTTCCCTGAGGTGGCACTGGCTTGGACTCACACTACGTAAATTTCCCCTTTCATATTCCCTCACACATTTTTTTCTACAAACAAGTTCCCCCTCCCCTCCCCTCCCCTCCCTCTCTTTGATGTGCTTGCCACATCTGCACAGGTTTGTTAGCTTGTTACCAGGTGAAGAATGAGGATACAATTAAGGGCTGAATGAAGTGGGACTGGGTAGGATGTCAGTTATGTTTCGCAGCAGAAAAAAAAAAGAAAAGTCTCTCCGATTGCTCCAGAAAGCTGTTGAGCCCGTGGAGCCGGCGCCGCAGCGGAAAGATCAGAAGGTTGTTGAACAGTTGTTAAATTGTGAGGATACCTGCCTCTCGTGGATTGTTGTGTACCCAGAGACCCCCGGGTGGTTTCTGAGCTGAACAAGAGAACGAGGAAGACAGGGGAAGGTGGGCCGGGTGTATGTATACTCTGATTAATCCAGTGCCATGAAACACAGCCAACTCCAGCATTTCCATTAGATCTGACTCATTGTATATGTGGTCAGCTCTTGTCTTGTGTTTGCAGTTGTTGTGTCCCTTATGTTGACTTCCTTGTTTTTGCACAAGTTGAAAGTTAAATGTATAGAAGAAATGGAAGTCCGTCCCCACTGTGTGCTTGTATAGAGGTGGGTTGTCAATAAAGTTCCCTTGAGTCTTGAGTCATCAGAGAAGGTGCAGGGGACGGACTGTGGACATTAAGAGGAATGTTTCCACTCTGAAAACATGATTTCCTGCAAAGGAGGTTCAGTATAGGCGTCCTGTAGCATGCCCAGAGTTCATTAGATAATCAGCTGGTTCAACGACCTACAGCGCTTAAACAATAACTGTATAGATAAACATTTTGGGCAATATGCTCGTTTATATCTGAGCTTTAGCTTAACCTAGTGTAGCACCGACACATCTAAATGACAAGCCGTGGTTTTAGTGGAGGTACATGGTTGAACTATTTCTTGGTGGCCAACACACAGGCCAGTGCCTGGACCAACATTATCATTCAACTTGAGTCATGTTTCCGACCACCGTACGAATGTAAGGCTAATATCTCCTTTCACTGACTCCCCGGGGAATATCCGACTTCAGAGCCGCTTTAAATGGTCGACTGTGTTTACCAGCGTTAGCTAGGTGCTAACGTTTCCTGTCTCCTATTTGTAGAGGACACAGGTAACATGAGATTTTTATCTGTCTCCTCAGCTCAGAAAGCAAAAAGTTGAATTTCCTAAATAATTGAAATTACCCTTAAAAGGATAACTTAACCGTATTTTGCATGTTTTTGGGTGTAAATAATTGATAGAGACAAATATCTTTGCAGTTCATCCACTGTTGATGACGTACGGTAAACCCAACAACCACCAAACAGCTGCTGCAGTGTAATCAAACTGGGCTTGTCCTCGTCAAAGAACGTCCATTAAAGGTGTTTATTTTTCCCATTGTTCAGATTGTTATTAGTCAGTTATTAAACAGATCGTTCAGAGTCCGACAGCGTTACGGACAGGATTCCTACAGAGACAGAACTTTTTGTAAAAAATGAAGATTCTTTTTCTTTAACCAGAAACAGTAATTGTTGCGCTCCGTTCAAAGGCACCAGACTCCATTGACAAAAAGAGTCATTTTACCCTGCAGAATACAGGAGTTGCTGGTCTTTCGCAGCCTCGGGCGGGTAAGTTGTTTGCATTATTGTGTGAATTTCAGTGATGGCAGACGTATCCGGATCCTTTACTCAAGTAAAAATACAACACAATAACTGATCGAAGCAGCAGTAGACCAGCAACTCCCGTGGTTTTTGGCGGTAAAGTTACTGTTTTTGTCAATGGAGTCTGGCGCCTTTGAACAGAGCGACATAGCGGCTCTTTCTGGTTCGACAAGAAGGTTAATCTTTTACAAAAAAAAGTTCTGTCCCTGTAGGAATCCCATCCATAATGTTGTCAGACTCTTAAGACGTACTTTGACACAGACAAACGCCCTGTTTGATTACGTTGCGGCAGCTGTTTAGATGTTGTCAGGTAAAGCTTTTTCTTGCTCTGTAATGGACGGACTGCAAAGGTGTTTGTCCCTGTAACTGTTCACACCCAGGAAACATGGAAAAATTAGGTTAAAAACTCCCCCCCCCGGGCTTATCCTTTACTACATCATACATACATAGGCTTCAAATGGACTCTTAAACTACGACTTTGACCAAGACCAATGTTTTCTTCTGTCGTTCAACCAAGGCAAAATCATCATCTCTATTGATGAGATCTGACAAGCCTCAGTCAACATCCCAGACATCAAATGATTTCTCGAGCTTTTTGAGTGTTAATTACACGAGGCTCTGCAACTCTTTTAGCTCTGGGCAGGGCATATGGATTGGGCATCTGCTGCAAATATATATATCCACATAGAAAAACACACATATGTATATATATATAATTGATACCATGCTCTATAAAAAAAAGGGGGCCAGAGCTGCAGGGAGCTACATCAAACAGTCAGCCTCAACCAAACGATGCCCGTTTCTGAGGGTTGGAGTTTCAGATGAGGACGGAGAGACGCTGCATTCATTGACTGACCTTTGTTTTTATCCTTTCATTTAGTTTACCTTGAGCCTCAACTTCATTGTCTGTGCAAATACAAATCATTTTCCAACTTCGATAAATGATTAACCCTGTCAGAGAGAGGTAACTGCGTGCCTCGTCCTGTGTAACTCTGTGATTAGCATCTGAGTAAAATATATCCTTCAGCTGTACCAGGCAGTTTAAGAGCTTATCAGAAAGCCCAGGGAGCTTGACAAGGGGACCATTTAGTGGGACAAATGGTTTCAAATGGTTTTCCTCCAGCGTTTCCCCACATATTAACGATGACAGGCCAGAGGTTGGATGCTGAGGCTGAATGCCACGGGTAGTGTTTTCTTAGTCACTTGGATGACTTGAATTCTAACTTTGTTTAAACAAGCGAATGCCTCATGCGGGCCCCGTGCTAAATTTATTGTGAGCGGGAGAGGCTCTGCTCAACAAAAACCAATGTTAATCTTATGTTAATCAGCCCGCCTGCGAGACCTTTTGCCACAGACATTGAGTGAAATCACACGCGGAGATGCCCTTCCTGTGTTACAGTAAAAGGGAAAGGGAAAAGACTCGAGCTGTAACCTCTCATTCTGAAGGATATGAATAGCCTGCGTCTCCAGCCGCAGCTCGGTTAGCCCCGAGTCTGGGACTTATTATAGTGCTGTGTGTTTATGCATGTGTCTGCGCATGTATTTGTTCAAGTGCAATCCCGTGTCACCGTGTGCACGTGTGTATTTGTGTGCACACGTAAATGCTTAAGCAACCTACAGTCTCATACCTCACACGCCGGTTTAAATAGTATAACTTTACATTTTTTGTTGCTGGCTACGAGCAATGTTTGTTCCTCTTTTGGGTCCGTGTTCGTTTTCCGCTTAAGGTTCGTTCGGAGATCAGGACGCAAAGTTCTGGAAAACAGGATTATTTCCTCTCTTCTTCTCTATCCAGCAATTAAACTTAAGTCTCCTGGTTCCATTGTGAGTAAAACTTCCTTCCCCCTAACTCACGGAGTTATTTTCATTAACTTAGCGATTTTTTAACCCTCATCTAACAGGTTTAGTTGATTCCCAAAACAGACATTGAAATTTAGCCTCGCAAAAACCAATTTGTACCAGTTTGGACTGAAAAGTAACAGCCACGGGCTAGCTAACCAGGCAGAACTGCCATCCCTGATCCAGATCCTCAGTCTGTGGTTCCCTCCCTTCCATGTTGTCTGGCCTGGCTGCCTCGATTGACAGCAGAACTGCAATGGATGCTCATTCAGAGCCCAAGTCTCTGCTGGCGCGTCCCGCAGCATACAAATGAACCGCGCTGAATAGAAACAAACAAACAGAATAAATACTTTCGCTGCATCTATCAGTGAATGCGATATATAGGGACCTGTGGCGCGGCCAAGAGCCTGTGTTTTGTGTGTTTGCGGGGGCAGACGTATGGCCTGAGCATGTGCGAGTCTGTGCCCAACGTGTGCATGTGTAGTACGTGACTGTGCGTATGTGAATGATTTGTGCTGAATCAGTGTGCGCTGACAGAAAAGTGACCATGCAGGTGAAATAGCAGGGACAGGAAATGCCATTGTGCTGTGAGTATTGTGTGGAGCGGGTACGGCAGCTAAACACATTGCTCCCCCCTCATTCAAGTGGCGGTGACTGGCAGGGCCGGGCCTCAGGCCTGCACAGCATATGGTCTCAGGCACAGGCAGCACACACCATCATCTGTGTGTGTGTGTGTGTGTGTAGAATGTAAAGACGAAACACTCTGTTTCTCTGCGGTTATCTGGTGGTGGTGGGACTTGATATAAACGGGTCAAAATGAAAAGCAGCAAGATTAGGAAAATGATATGAAAAATCTGCTTTGAAACAGCTCTGCAGCCAGATATCTGGCGTGTTTTTAAAAATCCCTGAACCTAAAAAAAACAGTGTCAACTAATGAATAAATGACTGTTGTGTTACATTTCAGGCAACCGAAACCTTTCTGTTGAACGAAGAACCCTCCAGAGGTCCTGGGATGCCTGAATGCTTTGTAGTATCAGATTCATACAGGGTATGCATCTCTGATTATTATTATTATTATTATTATTATTATTATATTATTATTATTATTGTTGTTGTTGTTGTTGTTGTTGTTATTATTTCATGTGTTGGTACTAAATGTGTTATTTGAGTCATTACTCATTACCCTGACTGACAGTCTGTTTTCATGCTCTTGGTAATTGCACCACAATCATAATGTCATTCACAGCTCCCTCTACTCAGCTGCAAACCATTACAATCATTATTTCCACAGGCACATTTAAGAAAGAAAAAAAAAAGAAAAAAAAAAGGGGGGGGGGGGGGGCTTTGCAACTTCACCGAAGCGCCCTCGCCTCACGGGGGTGAAAATTATAACGATAATGTGCGGCGTGCTCGGCTGTATGAAAAACAAAAGTTAAAGAAAGTGAGCAGCTTTTCTGAAAGAGAGGAATCCACCCAGCGAGCGCAGTGGATTCACAACGATCGACGTGATATAAAATGGTCATAAAAACAAGAGAGTTTGGGGATGGGGAGGGTGAGAGGAGAAAAAGAGGAGGAGGTGGGGAGTGGGGGTGGGGGGGGGTTCTGTGGATGACTGAAAATGTGATTGTTAATGAGGTGGGAGCCAGTTTTCTAGGCTACAGTCTTTGTTTCCCAGAGTTAAGACTTACGCCAAGTCTCACAGAGAATCTGGGTTGCTACAGTGTATCATGTGTCTCGGGGTACAGAAATGAACCATTATGGCTGTAATTGAGTAGCGCGGCTGGTGGAGGAGAGAGTTTCGGAGAGAGGGGGAGGAGCGTTGGTGGAGCTTGTATTGGATTCCGGGGGCAGCGAGTTCAAGAACATCCACAGGAGGGTGTCCACCTCCAACTTCTCACCAGGAGGTCCGCTGACGGGGGCTCAGTGTTGTATAAAGTGCATCACAGGGCTGCCTTCTTTCGCTGTCTTTATTTCCGTGTGTGTGTGTGTGTGTGTGTGGTGTGTGTGTGTGTGTGTGTGCGTGTGCACGCTTGGCTTACATGTCAGGGATCTTCTAAGAATTGCTGAGGATGACGTCGCAGTCGCTTTTGACAACGTGTATGAATGGAAATATGAATTTAACACCCTGTTTTGGAAGCGGCGCCAGAGTTTTCCAGTGTTGTTGTTTAGATCATGAAGCACCCAGATCGTTTTGACCTGTGACCCCTTTAAAATGAAGTCTCTCTCAGTTTTGTTTGACGGACTTTAGAGGCCTGAAGACTCCAGTGAGAAAAGTCGAGTAAAGCGTAAAGAAACGTACTTTTCTTTTATATCTCTTTTTATCATCACTGTTAAAACATCTCCACGTCAGTTCTGTCTATGATTAAACCCTTAAAACTACAGCTCAACCAGGCTGATATCAGGTTATTGTACATATGTAGATATGGGAGTATATAATGTCGTATCTTCGTATCTTCGTCACAATTGCTTAAAAAGAATTCAGGCTAAAAGATTCGGATTAGAACTGTTGTTTACGTTTAAAAAATATTAATAAATAATAATAATAATAAATAAAATCTATATATCCAAACATCAGTATCAGTGTCTGATGAACAAGACAGAAGAAGAAAATTTTTTTTTTCATGTCTCATTATCATGTTTTCAGTTTGTCCGTCTCATTCTCCAGAACGCCATGTCTCAGGAAAGTTCCTCACATTTGGCACAAACGTCCACTTGGACTCGAGGATGTGATTTTGACGAGATCTTGTTGGTCAAAGGTCAAAGGTCAAGGTCAATGTGACCTCATTAAAAAAAAAAAAAAACATTTTTGGCCATAACTTATGACACAGTTTCACACAAATGTCTCAACGGGATAAAAATAATGAAGCAATGACGTTTTATATCCTAAAGGTCAAAGGTCAACTTCACTGTGGTCTCACGTTGTTCTCACACTTTTCTTTCCTGCCATAACTCAGGAACAGAGGAGGAGACTGTGACCAGATTTTGGTTAGATGATGATGATGCAGATGTTTTAGAAGTCGTAGCTTCGACATCCATACTTGACACGCCGTCTCCTGTCATGGCGACAAACCTCTATCAGAATCACAGTCAGCTTTATCGGCCAAGAATTTCTCTCTGTGAACGTACACACTAACACAGCAGACACGGAGCAGAGCAAGAACAACAAAGCTTAACAAAGTCAAGTCAAATCAATTTTATTTATATTTCCCCAAGTTCCCTCCAAGTCCTCACTACATGTTTTATAAGAGTCTGGACAGAAATGGATTTGACTGTAACTTGACTGGCTGGAGGAGGCGGACAACCAGCAGCCTGTAATTCTAGTTTCGCTTGTTTATACGAAGCACAGAGGCTCAGGTTACATCCAAAAATGACTTGATAAGAAGGAGATTTTTTTTTACAGTGGGCTCATGAGCCCGTCACATTTATCAAACCACGGCTGCGTGTGCACTGTATGTAAACTGTGAGCTGCTAGACGTGACATCTGCTCATCCAAACAGCACGACCGCACTTTCTTTTTGCTTATCTGCGCTGCACTGCGTCTCATCTGCTTTTACACCAAACACACAGCCAGGTGTGGTGCTCCCGCTGGTTGTTGGTGTGATGCTGCAGGCAAAATTTGTGGTTTCTACCCTCGAGCAACCTGTTTTGCAGATCTGAGGATTGTTGAGGACAGAGATAAACTGACGTCTCTGATCATTTAACCAGTGAAAAGCGTCACTTTTTAAAAAATTTTTTTTTTTTTTAAACTGTGCAACTTCTTTGGCTGATGGGTGAAGTCATCGCGGCGGCGCTGGCCACTCTGGAGCAGTGGCAAATATGTATATTCGAAAGCGTGTGAAAAAAAAGCAGAGCCGCGGCAGACCCACCAACCATAGCATATGGCTCTACCATGTGTTACTTAATGAGAGATTTACTCACACAGACCACTAAATGTGTGGCTCATTTAAGGAGCCACGGCAGAGGAGTGTTTGCGTGTGTTGCATGCAAGTCGACTCTATAAAGGAGGGAGGTTTTGATCCCCGGCTAACCGCTCTCTCTAACCTTTTGCACTTGCTTTTTAACGACTGTGCTGCAGGAGTGAGCCGAGAGCAAAGACTATCCCTCTGATGTAGCCGCCACCGGTTATGACGTCAGCACACCTGCCTAAACGGAAACCAATAGGTGTGTGTACTAGGGCGTGTCTGTCTGTCTGTGTGTGTGTGTGTGTGTGTGTGTGTATCATACTCACAGAGAGGAATGCTGGTGTTTTAACCTCGTGTGGCGGCGAAGGACAGGAGGTTACACTTTTTGTGGTGCGCATAGACTCCTGACCACACCGCCCTCTCTCTCTCCCCTCTCCGCCTGCGCCTCTGGCTCGCGGAGCTGGCCGTGCGCAGTAATTGGCCACACAGAGCCCAGATCTCTTTGTTTCGCCTGCAGAGAGGCTTTGCGGTAGAAATGCACAAGCAGTAGGCCTCATAAATCTGCGGGACTCCAGTGTCGGGGCCCGAAAATTTCAGCTCTGCTCCTTCACAATGACTTCACTCCCACCCAAATTCCCCACTGTACCACACTCAGGACCTGCTCCAAGAAACTTCATTTTATGACTTTTGTGCGATATGTTTATCACTCACTACTGTTTATGTGTGTTTGTGTGTTTGTATGTGTGTGTGTGTGTGTGTGTGTGTGTGTTGTGTGTGTGTGTGTGTGTGTTAGAGGGAGAGAGAGAATTTTCTGTTTCCTTACACACCCCAATTTGGTACAATTTAGTATTTTGATGCTGCTCAGAGGCTGTGATTATACGTCTGTCTTCACTGTTTGCTGGTCTCCTACTTCACAGTGAATGCTGCAGTATAACTGTTTGGCTTGGACTCACTTCACTGGGTTTGAAACTCCAGTTGTGGGCTCCAGACTGGGTCAAATATGGTTCAGTAAATAAATAGACTTGACTTTACGGCCCAGGATGAGATAATGCATTGATTCAAACGCCTGCAAATGAATTGAAGTGCAGGCTTTTTTTTTTTTTTTTTTTTTTTTTTTTTTTTTTTAGCTTTGAGTGCGTGAGAGCTGAAACATTTAAAAAACAGATAAAGTTTTCATCCTGGCTTGTCCATTATATATATATTGTAAATAAAGTTTCTGTCAGTCAGATTGGAGACTTTTCATAACTCTCAACATAAAGCTACAAAAAAAAAAAGTGCAGCTTATTCCCTTTTGCCCCGCAGCTGTTACAGAAGTCAGATCCACTCTGGTGATGCGTTTACGTGTTACTCTCTAACTAAAAAAAAACATTAAAGAAGCACTGGACGAATTATCTGTCCCCTGATGATTATTTGCATCTTCAGATCACGGTATGGACGGGTCAGTAAACGCAACTGGAGCGTAACATGACCATGTAAAAGATGCAGAGGAAGCGCGGGCACAGCCTCTACAGGCTCTGCGCAGCGGATCAGAGAGACACCGAAGATTTCATCAAAAAAAAAGAAGAAAAAAAAAAGAAAAGATAGAAAGATTCAGAGTTTTTTTTGCTGCTAACGACACATTGATGAATCTGCATAAAAATAAGAAATAAAAAAAAAAGGCGCCACACGGAAGAATTCGTTAGAAAAAGAGGAGAGCGATAAAAGTCCTTCAAAGAGGAGAGGGGAGGGAGACAAAGTTTTTTCCCTGAAAGTTTGTGCAAGCTTTCACTTTCTAGGCGGGGTTACTGTAAGCTGCAGCAGCATGGAGTGAGAGAAACAGGACGGCGAGCGAATGCAATGCAGCACTATACCGAGCTTCCATCCAACTTAAATAAGCTCTCCAATTCTCCCTTCTAAAAATAACCATGTACTCCCCGTACTGCTTGACACAGGTAAATTATCTTCTCTTATTTCATTGTTTGGGTTTAGCCTATAGTGGGGACGCCGGTTTTTTATTGTGCTGCCTCTTGTCTATTATTTTCCATGTGTTTCATTGTTGTAGCGCAGCGTCTTTCTGCTCTCTGACTCAGTGTGAAACTTCACCTTCACTCTCCGACGCTCGTCCCGTCTCCGAGCGCGTTTCTGCCGCACGAAACTTTCTCGTGCGTTTCCATCGCACATGGTTTTTGGAGAGAAAATGGCGCTTCTCCCGAAATGTATTTCATATAAAAAAAAGAAGGAGGGGAGCCTGCGGGAGGAGGAGAAAGCGGAGCGCAGGGATAGACAGAGAGTGTGGACTGGAGTTTAACGTTACTGCTGTTAAGATTTTTCCAAGAGTGTCGAAGCTCGCAGGAGTTTTTTTGGCCGGTGAGAGGAGCGCGGGGCGCGCACCGCCGCCGCCTTTAGAGCTGCGTTCATGTGGAGCTGAGACCGGGAGAAGCGAGAGAGGCTGGAGCTGGTGTGTGTGTGTGTGTGTGTGTGTGTGTGAGAGAGAGAGAGAGAGAGAGAGAGAGAGAGAGAGAGAGTGTGTGTGTGTGTGTGTGTGTGTGTGTGTGTGTGTTTATAAACTGTGAGGAACAGTACAGACATTCTGCGTGCATCTTCTTGAGATGGTGTGTTTGCGGCGCTCTGCTGCACCAGTTGACAGTTTTTTTTTTCTTCTTTTTTTTGCTCTTGAATGCAACACGTGAGCACGTGCAGTTACAGGTTAACTGAAAACACGAGGGTTGCATTGATTTCATATTTATATGTCAGTGTAGTTGTGTCTTTATTCAACCTCTTGGTTCATTTCCCTGTTTCCCCCTCTGCAGACAGCAGAGCGCAGTTCCTGCTCGTGTCACAGTTCATTCAGACTAACTTTACAAAATAAAAGTCACTGGATTTTTTTTTCTATTAACGTGAAATTACTTCCTTTAACTTCTCGCTGTAGGTCGTACTTACTTTATTTTAAAGACTTTTATTGCTTAAATTTTAAAAACTTAAAAAGTGAAAAAACACGAAGGACTGCTGCTTCTTAGACTTTATTGTTCAGCATATTTAACTCAGTCTCTTTACTTTGTTGCTACTGACAGTATTTTACTGTCAGCAGCTGTTGTGGACATTTCTGACACTAAAATAACACGGCTGTGAGTTGTAATAAATGTTGCTGTAAATGTTCATTATGACTCATTTCGAGTTGCTCTTTTATGGCTTTTTTTTATATTGTGTGCTTTATTCATAATTGATAATATTTCACGTGCAATAAACCTCCATATTTATCACGACATATTTGCCTAAAAGTAAGTAAGAATTTCACTCTGCCTGCAGAACCTTTGCAGCATGGGCACATGCAGCTGTATGCAGCTGTTTGCATTGCACCACAGCTGTACAAAAGTGCTGCTTTCAGACAAACCCAACATGCTCAACCGCCTCCCGCCCCCACTATTAATCTAAATCTTATACGAAACTGTCATTAGTTTTCTCAGCAGCGAAAGAAAAGTAAAACTAAAATTCAAAAAAAATATTTCCAGTTTTAAACGTTTCCCTTCAGCGAAACCTCTTTTTTTTCCAGGTCCATGAGACTTTGAAGGTGTTTCCTTCCTTTAAGACAACCAGTGGCAATGACCTGCCCATGTTATGTTATACAGCTGCTGGAAGTCTTACTCTTATAAAGCAGACTTGTTTATCCCTCATTGGCTTCGTCTGACAGTGGACTGCCAGGGTCTCGTTTGATGTGTAATTCATTCCTGATTTTTACAGTGGTTTTATTAAAAGAGTTTTCCTCCCATCATACGCCTCTGACAACTCTGCTACCAGAGGCTGAGAGGATGTTCCTCGCTCCTCTCATGGGCACAAGTCATGTCTGGTTTCCATTTAAAAACATTAGCAGTTAGGATCATAACGTCGGCCTCTCGTTGACACCAGAGAGGGAAAGGAGATTTTTATTATTTTCCCTTAATTCTTCGTTTTATTGAAGAAACTATTATGGGCTACTTAGTGTGTTGACTTAAGACTTTGGAGGGTGAAAGTCACTTAGAAATGGAAAGAAAATAGAAACAGGCTGGTAAATTATGATCACAGGCATCTCACATATTGCATAGATCAGACTATGCTCTCTGTATAGGAGCCGTATACACAGGCCTCACTTTTTTTCTTTCTTTAATTCCAAACAGGCCTTTAGATATGATGACTTTATCTGTAATTGATAAAAAAAATCTTATACAGCAGATGATCCCTAAAGGAAAAGAGATTTTATTTAGCAACATAAATTTCCCTTAATTAAACCTAATTGGTAACAGAAGCTCATACAGTGCAGTGTAGTACACATGTTGCACATCACAGTAACTTGCAGTAAGTCACGATGGAAGTGAGTCTGCAGCCGAGAGATGAACTCACACACTCTTATACCATTTTAAGTTTTTTGCCATTTTTAAAAAACCGTGTGTGTGTGTGTGTGTGTGTGTGTGAGAGAGAATGTGTGTGAGAATGTGTGTGTGTGTGTGTGTGTGTGTGTGTGTGTGTGTGTGTGTGTGTGAGAGAGAAGAAACAACTTCCCTCTCCGTGCACACAGCCCCCTCTCTCCACACACACACACACACACACACACTCACTCACTCACACACACTCTCACACTATCTCTCTCTCTCTCTCTCACACACACACACACACACGTTCAGCAGCATTCCCTTGCAGCTCCGTCTGCAGACAGAAAGGCACATTTTGTTTATTTAATTGCTGTTAATAATTTAAAAATGGAGCTTGGACCTCGGATATGGCAACAACTGTAAACAATCGAATGAATTATTAACTGTGATAAAAGACAGACTGGAGAGAAGCAGCGTGCTGAGATGTGGCGGTGCGAGATGGAAACAAATTACAGAGTAAGAGAGGGAGAATATATATATATATATATATATATATATATATATATATGAAAGCTGCTATTAGTTTATATCAGGGGAAGTGGTCGACATTTCCACTGTAATGTCTCATATTCCTTAATTCCACATTCATTTGTAAGTAGCCAATAACGCAAATATTGCAATTTCCTGCTCAGATTGTCTCTGACATTATTTTTTTTATTTTCTCATGTTTAATTAATAACTCTATTTATTTGACTTAATTTCTCCGTTTTTGCTGCTCTCTCCAAACCTTTCACTGTCAGCCCTCAATGACGCAGCACAAATCTGCACTTTAAAAAAACAACCAAAAAAAAAAAAACAGATTTTTTTTTTCTTTTCATTGCATTTTTTTTAAATGTGTGTTGAGTGCTTCATGCAGCTCGTAATGTTGTCATCTCAGACTGTTTTCACTGGTGCGACATGTTAACTTATTCCTTCCCTCTGCCCCCCTCTGCCCGCCTGGACGCTGACCCCTGCTCTCCTCGCCTCTTAACACCCTCTCAACACTAAAGTATTACCCTACTCACCTTCTAAACAATGCCTTAGTGGTAAGTCCTGTTTAGTCCCTATTTCTTCAGCATTAGGTGTGTGTGTGTGTTTTCTATATTTTTCCATCTTGAGAGACTGTTTTCTGTGGTGACTTCTGCAGGGCCGCTCACGCTGACCTGCAGCTGGAATTATTCTAGGCTCGTGCAGGGAGGCGGGAAACCTTCTTTCATTTTGCACACACACACACACGCACACACACACACACACACACACACATACACACACTCTCCATGAAAAGTTGCATTTTTCTCTCTGTGTGTTTTTGTAGCCTGTTATTGGCAATATTATCAAACCAGACGACACTTTTTTTCGCTGTGCAGCAGCGCAAATAGACCAAAACACTGGCTGCAGCTCCGACCACTGTTTCTCACAGACATGTGTTTTAATGTGTGTTTAGGAAAATATTAGATCTTAGTGTCGAAATCGGGATATTTCTGCAAAATATGAAGTCTGAGCTGCAGCTCACACGGCGATCGGCCACAGCAGCTTTATTCACGCTCATATTTTCATTTCCCGCGTTGGAAAGAGTTTAAAGCGCTTCGTTTTCTATCTTAAGTGAATTGAAGCTGCATCAGTTGCTCTGTTCAGCTTTTTCTCATGCAGCTCCTGTTTGTTTTGGTGTTGGCTCATTATTATCGCTTTGCAGAGCCTTATGACAAGCGTGTGTGTGTGTGTGTGTGTGTGTGTGTGTGTGTGTGTGTGTGTGTGTGTGAGTGAGTGTGTGAGTGTGTGTGTGTTTTCAGGGTCTATTTTCTCTGATAGTCAGAGGTCACCTCTTCTCCGAGGTCACCACCTCAGCGCACATGACTTATTGCTCTGTCCTCCCAGTCTGAAGCGCCGCGCTTTTCTTTATCTGCGCTATATGTTGCTCCAAGAGGATGTATTATATTTTTCTTACGTCACCGGCGGTTGTTATCGCTCCCTATCGCAGAGCAGTGTTTTCAATGAAAATATCAAAGCGATATTTAGAGGAGGAAAGCATGAGCTAGTTTGTTTTATGTGAAAATCTGATTAAATTAATGTAATCAATATCTGGACTTTGAAGCATTAACTTTGCATTGACACATATTTGGTGAGGTGGCCCTTACACCCCCCCCCCTCACCCCCCCGCCCCCCCACCTCCCCCACTTCTCTCTGCTCTCTGTGTCTCTTCCCAAGGCCTGGAAAATGAGTTGGAACAGCTGTTCAGAGGATTAAAATCTGATGGAACCGCAGTCTGAATAAACAGAAAATGTTGGATTTTTCAGAATTAAAGACACACACATGCATGCAATGCGCATGCACGAGCGCTTACACACACACACTCACACACACACACACACACGGACATGCAAACATACACCTAAAAGCTTTTGGGTGCCATGTCTTCATGCCAATTAGGCCTGTGAGTGGTTATCGCTGGATTAGCCTGGATCCCAGTTTCCAGGCGACTGTGTCTCACCTTTATCCTTAAAAAAAAAAAAAATCCTTTTTTCCCGGCCAGTTGCTGGTGTTTCATTTCACAAGCGAGAACAACCCAAGTCACATCACAAGGAGTAAAAAATTGCCTGTATTACATTTCTCCGATAGATATATTGAATTATGATATCACTGTGGGTTTTGGTTCAGTTGCACATGAGTTTAATTGACTTGATTCTATATATATATATGTGTGTGTGTGTGTGTGTGTGTGTGTGTGTGTGTGCGTGTGTGTGTGTGTGTGTGTGTGTGTCATCTCAGTGATGCCAAATAGGAAAGAAGAAGTTTAGCCTGTGTGGATATTTGTGTGGAAAAGTGACCCGGCAGCCAGTAGAGCACTCTGCCTTTGGCCACCAGACAGAAGAATGAACTCATAGTACATTTGATTGACAGGTAGGGCTGATCTATTGTACTCTCCTGTAACCGAGAGAGGAAGACAGGCAGGGAGTACCGGGGTGAAATCGGAGTCCTGATTGGCTGTGCTGTAGCGGATCTTTTCCCCCCTCATCACGGGACACCAGGAGGTCATAATGCCAGACACTGCAGAGGACACCTTGTTCCTATTGTTTAATCATTTATACCATGCTGCCAGTGATGCCACAAAAAAACCCCGCCATTAAATTGCACTCGAGCTCATTCAAGGTGCATTTTTTGGGCGTTCGTGTCCTCCTTTCATTCTCGCCACCAAAGGCCACCAGTCTGAAACCAGGAAGTAGTTCTGTTCAGACATCCCAGTGCTGCACATGTGAGCTTTTTTGCAGCTTCAGAAATTGGTAGCATGCCGTGGATTATTTGCATTCTAAGTACATGCTGCATTTCTAAGCATATAAATGAGAGGCTTATGAAGTTTTTCTGTGATTAATGTCTTTGTCAGTCATCTAAATTTTCTGTGTTTATTGTCAGCTGATGACTGGGGGCCACCATGCGTCAGCAGGAGCAAATTTACGGCAATTTTTTGCTAAGAAATCCGGCGCTCTCTTTGGTGGCGGAGACAAAGACGAGATGAGCTGAGTGCATTTTGGCAGCAGGCGATATAGATTTGAGTTAAGTAGCATGTAGTTTTTATCTCGAGCTGCATGCAGAAAGAGGCAGAACAAACTGTGTCTCATTCAATATCAGCACAGCTGTCCCAGCATCCGTGGAGAATGGATTCCTACTGCTATTGCCATGGGAGGCTCCAGCCAAGAAGAATGGGAGGATATCCAGTGTGTGCGCTTGTGTTTTAAAAGGAAGGCGAAGAGTGAGAGGAGAGAGTAATATGCTGGTGTGTCTGTGCGTACATGTCTGTCTGTGTGTGTGTGTGTGTGTGTGTGTGTGGTGTGTGTGTGTGCGTGTGTGTGTGTGTGTGTGTGTGTGTGTCATCTCAGTGATGCCAAATAGGAAAGAAGAAGTTTAGCCTGTGTGGATATTTGTGTGGAAAAGTGACCCGGCAGCCAGTAGAGCACTCTGCCTTTGGCCACCAGACAGAAGAATGAACTCATAGTACATTTGATTGACAGGTAGGGCTGATCTATTGTACTCTCCTGTAACCGAGAGAGGAAGACAGGCAGGGAGTACCGGGGTGAAATCGGAGTCCCTGATTGGCTGTGCTGTAGCGGATCTTTTCCCCCCTCATCACGGGACACCAGGAGGTCATAATGCCAGACACTGCAGAGGACACCTTGTTCCTATTGTTTAATCATTTATACCATGCTGCCAGTGATGCCACAAAAAAACCCCGCCATTAAATTGCACTCGAGCTCATTCAAGGTGCATTTTTTGGGCGTTCGTGTCCTCCTTTCATTCTCGCCACCAAAGGCCACCAGTCTGAAACCAGGAAGTAGTTCTGTTCAGACATCCCAGTGCTGCACATGTGAGCTTTTTTGCAGCTTCAGAAATTGGTAGCATGCCGTGGATTATTTGCATTCTAAGTACATGCTGCATTTCTAAGCATATAAATGAGAGGCTTATGAAGTTTTTCTGTGATTAATGTCTTTGTCAGTCATCTAAATTTTCTGTGTTTATTGTCAGCTGATGACTGGGGGCCACCATGCGTCAGCAGGAGCAAATTTACGGCAATTTTTTGCTAAGAAATCCGGCGCTCTCTTTGGTGGCGGAGACAAAGACGAGATGAGCTGAGTGCATTTTGGCAGCAGGCGATATAGATTTGAGTTAAGTAGCATGTAGTTTTTATCTCGAGCTGCATGCAGAAAGAGGCAGAACAAACTGTGTCTCATTCAATATCAGCACAGCTGTCCCAGCATCCGTGGAGAATGGATTCCTACTGCTATTGCCATGGGAGGCTCCAGCCAAGAAGAATGGGAGGATATCCAGTGTGTGCGCTTGTGTTTTAAAAGGAAGGCGAAGAGTGAGAGGAGAGAGTAATATGCTGGTGTGTCTGTGCGTACATGTCTGTCTGTGTGTGTGTGTGTGTGTGTGTGTGTGTGTGTGTGTGTGTGTGATTTTTGTCATGTGTGTGTGATGTTGTCTCCACCCGCCTCACTTTTCCTCCGCTCATGTCACCTCTGGCATGGATTAGTCTTTGGCACAACCCTGGCAGTGCCCACGGCCCCAGTGCGGTTCTGTGGTCGCCGATATGTTGTGCTGTTGCCATGGCTACTGAAAACTCTCACACACACACACACACACACACACACACACACCGGTGCTCAATTACATAATTGAGCTAGAATATACAGAGGAACACAAAATACTTGGTGTACAATATGAGAGCAGAGAGAGGGGAAAAAACAGACGACTGTAGTGTGTATAAAGGGGGGGGGGGGGGGGGGGGGGGGGGGGGGGGGTCTCAATTTGGAAACCACCAAGACAAAGTGTGCCTTTACCAGAACAAACCATGAGCAGAAAACAGCAATGCACTGGTGAATATTTGTGAGCTTTGTCACTGCTGAGCTTCAGACAGCGGTACAGAGTGTTCTTTCCTCTGATTTTGAGTCATAAATCTAAATAACAGTGCCACCATTATGTGGGTATTTGGAGCGTTGTGACAACCAATCTGACGGGGCAATTGAGGATAAGGTGTTTGCGGTGACACATGTGGTGTGTGTGTGTGTGTGTGTGTGTGTGTGTGTGGAACAATGAGAGGCAGAGAGAGAAATTGATAGTGTGTGCATGAGAGAGGGTGTGGCACCTTGAGTTTACACAGATGCACCATGAGGCATATACACACACACACACACACACACACACACACACACACATATATTTCTTTCTTCCTCCTCCTCTCTCCTCCTGGGCTTCAGGTTGTCTTGAATAGATCTTGTATCTGTGAAAGTATCAGCAATGTGTCAAATTCCAACCACCATTTCTGTCACAGTTGGTTTCCACTCGAGTGCGTTTTAAGGAGAAATCATTTGAACTGCTAAGTGGCGTATCATTTAGGATTAAAGACTCCATCCAGACATGTTTGAACACGTATAAATAAAAAAAAATAATACTCTCTTTGAATAATGATTAATGACGCCTGATTGTTTTTTAATTTTCCACAAAAAAAGAAAAGAAAAAGAAAAGTAAAATTGAACCAGGTTTGGCTTCCTTCATTAATTGTGATGTCACAAACTCCTGCTCGTACGCTCACGTCTTAGATTTAAGAGGAGCACAGAAAAACTTTCCACCTGCAGCACATGATCGTGAAAACAGATTTTTAAAAGTTGCATCATTCTGGAGAGTTAAAACTCAAACATCCAAGTGGAGCAGCAACGTATATTTGTGAGTGGAGAGCTACTTCAAAAAAACAACAACAGAGGATCAGTGGAAGAAGCTTTACTGCGTTATCAGCTATCATCAATTACACATAATTTAAGATCACGAAATGAATATGCTATGCTAACAGCTATTCATTTTCTCCCCGATGCTACCAGTATGAGGCCAGTAGCATGGAACTGTCATTGCTATAAAGGATTTGATTCAACAGTCATGTTGTGGATTGGAAAATGAAAAATGTTGTACATTTTGCAGTGTTTAGTTAGTTGTGTTTCATGTCTAGTGCTACAGAGGACAGACTGAGAAATGTTTCTGAGCGTGCTTTGTTCTTGCATTGAGTAAATCTGAACCAATGCCAGTATCAACACACGGAGCAAACGCTGACAGTAATTCATTCTCTGCTCTTTCTTTTTAATCAACAAGTAACATTTCTGTAAAGGCGGCCTGTGTGGTGCCGACTTTGCACAAAGAGCAACGTAAAGGCTCGAACTTGTGACTGGGAAAAAACAAGGAGTGTGCAATGCCATTGTATGAGTCTGTCACAGGTCAACAGGAATAGATAAAGAGTTGTTGTTGCAGATCACTGACTGCCCACTCAAGGTCACTTCAGTGTGGGCAATCTGGGCATGTTGTTTGGCCTGTCCTGCCTGTCTGTCTGACCTACATCTCACTGCACTGGCTAAATATATACAGTAGACCCCTCATTACAAAGCTTCCAGATTAATCTGGATGAAATCTGAGCACCGTTCCACTCGCTCTGTCTTTGACTGCAGCTTTCTCTCCACAGACTTCCCCGGGCTGACTTTCCATCTCATTCAGTTTCTGAGACAAGTGAGAAAAAAAAAAAAAAAAAAAAAAAGGCAGATTCAGGCATTCACACAAACATGGCACACGCATACACATACACTTTACCATCATGTGAATATGAGTGGAGCTGTAGCAACATTTGGTCTGGCCCCATTCAGAAACAAACTCCCTCTACACAGGGCGTGTCTGTTTGAATTCAAGCCCAACTATGCGTACAAGCTATATTTTGTGATGCCTCATGAATGACGCACCTGCACATACTTACTCACACGAGGCACAGGTGTGCATTCTTTCAGAAAAAAAAATCACTTCCTGCACAACTGCGTTGCAGCAGTATGTGATAGACAACAGCGGCCCCCGAGCCTCATTTATCTGATGCACCCCCACACCCAGGCAGACGAACTCCAGCCCCCCTTCATCAGCACCTCCTGTCACGCTCCAAATGTGTTTGTTTAAATTGATTTTTTACGCTATTTAACACTATTAATAATATAAAAGAAGCTATTTTGTCCTGCAGTTGAAGAGGCGAAGAAGAAAAATGGGCATTTCAACCATTTTATGTTTCTTTTCTAGCTGAATATTTCAACCATATATCCATAACTTTTAGCTAACTATTGTAATAATTTAATAATAATTTTTTACATATTGTTATTTGTTGTAACAATGTTACTTTTAGCTAACCATGTATCCATAACTATTAGCTAACTATTAAAATTATTTATACATTAGGCTACTTTTAAGCTAACCATTTCAACCATGTATCCGTTGCTAGCTAGCTATTTCCGTCACTTAGCGATAATCTTTAGCTATTTCAACTTGTCAGTTTCTTTTAGCTAACTATTTTAATGAATTTTTGTTATAACCATTTGGTCCATTTATCCATTACTTTGAATTATTTGTGCTGTTTATCCATTGCTTGTAGCTTTCTATTTCAACCATTTAACCATTATTTTTAGCTTTTTTTCCAACCATCCATTAATCTATTACTGTTAACTATTTATTTTAAATTCTTTCGTTATCTATTTCAACTGTTTATCCATTACATGTACCGTACTATTTGGACTATTCATTACCATAGCTATCTATTTAATCACTTAATCCATTACTTACTAGGCATGGCTACCTCCATCCATCAGCCCTTTTATTACCACATAAAACAAAGATGTCTGCACACCTGGTGAAGCCCTGAGAGGCAATTACAATCATTTGGACACAACAGACAAAGACTTCATCAGGCCGTAGTTAATGAGGAAGTGGTGTCGGCGTTGGGAATTGTTTAGTAGTCGAGGCATGACCACATTGTGACGCCACTCAATGATGTCATAGCGTTCATCATCTTTTCACCGCTTCTTTGCCTTTCCTTTAAGTAGAGGAGGGATAAAGAGGCAGTGATTGGCTTGTTGATTGTTCCTCAAATTTCCAGAGGCCTTTCTTTCTTTCATCATCATGCTACATTACCTCATGCTGTAGCGGCGGCACAACAGAAAAAACAAAAGAAAAGAAAAGAAAAAAGTGTCCCAGAGTCCTGGGTATGTTCGTCATGTGACCATGAAGAAGAAGAATCCACATCAGCTATTGGGAGATAAGATTATGAGCCCAGAAATTCCCGACTCAAACTCAGCATCAGCATTAGAGATCTGCTTTTACTCTCTCTCACCGGGATCATGGCTTGAAGGTTGTGATTAGGCTTAATAGGCATTTATTGGGTTAATGTTAGAGGGAAAATCTTTTCCTGTCTTGGGGGTGGGTGGAGGAACGTAGACGCTTGGAGGCTTATGAACCCGCAAGTCAAACAGTAATGAAAACAGTTGTGACCTGATTTCAAGAGCCGGAGAAAAAGAGGAGAGGAGATGGGAAAGGAGGATTTTTTTTTGAGTTTCAGACAAAGAATCACAGACACCAATATGTTAGGGTGACAGGACTGCAAGCTTTTCTTTCTTTCTTTTTTCTCTTCCTCGTCTTTTCTCGCCTGTTTTCTCACTTGCCTGTGCTCCCTTTCGTTTCTCCTTCTGCTTCTTCTTACCTTTCCTCCCTGTTTCTGTCTGTGTATCTAATTCGGCCACCCCGTCCAGCAAGGAATAGCTGTCACCCCAGGGAACAAAGCGCTAGAGCTTGCTCTTCGGAGCAGGAAGTTGGCATGGGGCCAAGGGTGGAAAATCTATACTCGGTTGCATAATATAACATATCTTTACCTCAGATGAACTCTGAGGAGGGCTGGCAGCTGTGAGCAAACAGAGCTGGAGGGCGGGAGTTTGTGTGTTATTAACTGAACTCTGTTTGTGTGGAAGTGTCTGTGTATGTGTTGGGTATGACTGCATGCTCTATACTTCTGGTGACTTGTGTTTACTGGCTGGTGCAGCAGGCCCCCAGGCTGTTTGAGACCCCCCCCCTCCTCCACCCTTGACAGTCGAGCAGGGTACAGTAGAGTCAAATAGACCCTTGTTGAAATACAAAAAAGCAAGGATCAGAGTAGAGTAGAGTTGAGTAGAGGAGGCCGAGGCCAAGCAGGGCTCAGGGTTAGACTCAAACACAACTCTGTGGCTTCTCCTTTTGGCCCAGCCAGCCAGTAACTACTATCCCAACTACAGCTGCACCGTACTCTGCGAGGGAATTCAGATATAAACTTTCTGCTCTGTTTAGGCTCTGAGAAATAGCTGCAGGATTAGTGTGTGTTACATGGAAAGTTGTATATTTAACTGGAAAATTCAGTGCAGGATGAGGATTCCATGTCACTGCTGAAATATAAAACACAGATGGACCGCATTTAACTTAACTCTGTGAGTTCATGGAGTGGCACAATCCTCAAACACTCACTGTGACAGTTATAAATTCACTTCCATGTTGCAGTTCAACTCTATACTCTGCTGTTATTGAGTTGTCTAGCTCCGTCCTCCGATTAATATTCTTATAGGAGTCTTTTTTTTATTTTATTTTGTGTGTGACGTGATCGCCTGCAACCGTAATGGAGAAACAGCGTGTGCCGCTCCTCTTTTGTGGCTGCAGTTTCTCCGGCTCTGTTGAAACGGGACGGTGGGGTGGGTGGGTGGGTGGTGTGGGGTGGGGGGGGGTGGTGGTGGGGGGGGGTGGGGGGGGGTGGGGGGGGGACGTACCCGTAGGCAGTCTGCTGTCTGACATGTCAAAGTGCTGTCAGTCATGAAACTCAAAACTCGCCTCATTACGGTCATCATCTGGAATAAAGCGCAATCATCTCAGCCACCTGTGGCAAGCTGCTGTGGAGGGAAAGACTCTCGCAGGCCTTATGGAGCTGTCTGTTGGAGTCGCATATCGACTCACGCACATTTATTCTATTCATTGTTTCTTTTTTCTTTTTTTTGTTTGTTTTTTATATTTCTCCATCGGCACACCTGAACAAAGTATTTGGAAGCTAGAGTTAGGACTCATATGGGGACCACAAATTGACTGTATATTGCAGCCAGGCTGTGGAGATTTATGATGAAAGTGAATAGGGATGGTGTGGGCGGGTATGCAGAGGTGCACATTATGGTGCCTTTTTCTGTTTTTTTTTTTTTTTTTCCTTTTCATACTTGGGAGAGCTGACGGCCTTGAGAATGGAGTAGAGGAGTAAAGCAGCAGCAGCAGCAGCAGCAGCGTTATTTTTCTTTGGGCAGTTCAGACAGACACAAAGCTTATGGAAAGAAATACAGCATGAAGATGGGAAAGAAGAGAGGGAAATGGGCGGGAATGAAAAAGTGTGCATTGTAAATACAGTAGACTGGGAAGCAATCCACGTCCTTTTATTTTTTCTACCAGCATGATTTGTTTGGTTTACTCTGTATCAATCAGCAGAAGACGTATTTAAACGAACTTGAAGTATATTTGAGAAAGCTTCTTTATGGCTGTGGCTGTTTGTATTCTCCTTTTACTTTCCTTGGAAGCAGCCCGTGATTAAAACGGACGATATAGGCGTATTGTATTTCCTAGGGGATTGGAAGGAATGCAAATGCATCATAACCATATTATACTAGTTAGGAGCGGTATGTGTTGCCAAGCCTCTGGATACAGGAGAGAGTAGACGCAGTTACACTAAAGGGAACCGAGTCCCACAAAGAGCCAGGATCCCACAACTGCAACAACAGGCGAGGATATCTGACACTGTTGGACTATATTTGACATTTCATGGGATACACTCGGTACCGAAACCGTTGCTACGGTTTAAAAAAAAAAAAAAAAAAAAAGCCAGATTTTTCTGTCTGTGAAAAACCTCAAAAAAGTTTTTTGTCTGTGTGTCGATGTGCGTCCGTGTGCCGCAGAATCCGTTTGGCATTTCTGTTGTGAGGGAAGCATGTTGCTGGTGGGACTTTGGCCTGCACAATCCCTCCTCTGTTAAAACAATGCGGCAGTTGTCCTCCCTAACCTAATTACTCCCTCCAGGGGGAGAAAGGCAACAGCACCAAATCCCATAGTTAGGAGCTCTGATCTGGGCCCTGCTATAAGAAAAGGCCTCATTCATTTCCCTCCCTCCTTCCACCACACATGCACAGACACACACACAGACACACACACAGACACACACACACACACACACACACACACACACACTCTGTCTCTTTTTCACTGCAATTGGGTTTGGCCTGATAGAAGCTAATTATGCTCTAATATATCCAGATATTTCTCTTCATATCTGTTTCTTTTCGCTGTTGTAACATTTTATTATTGTTGTAAATTTATTGATGATGTGGACATAATTGCATCTAAAGGCTGGATAATGTTGCAATGATCTGCTGCCATCAGCTCAGTGTTATAAACAGTACACTGATGCATGGACACCCTAAAAAAAAAAGACCCAGTTTGGGTCAATACAGCACAGATGCAGCACTGGGCTGACTTTACCCAGCACAAATGGGCTGTCACACAATGATAGTGGTAATTGTTGTGTTACTGATGAGCTAAAATCTGAGTATTTGGATACAACATCATTTAATTGTACAAAATGATGTTCATATGACATTAAAAACTGCAAAGGATACACACATTATTACCAGTGAATAACAAATAATGCTTTAAAAAGAGTCAGAGCAGATAATAATAGTTCATAAGCATGAATACGGCAGTAATATAAAAAATAAACAGCCAAGTGTCTTGGGTAGTTTTCCATGACTATAAAGTTAACCTGGCTGTTACTATATTGATCCACTATTTAATTTTTTTATATTAATGTTGAGTTATTTACCCAAACTTAAACATGTTTATTTTGATGTTAGAAACAATAAAGCTCAAATTTTCCCTTAAAACTCTCCCAGATTTATTGTTAGTTACACCTGCACAGGAAACACATACTAATAATAATCCTAGCAAAGCAGTGACATGTAAGTTTGAAAGATCTAGTGTAGATAATGATTAACCCAACAATGTAAAAAAAAGGACACAAACACTAGGTCAACATAATCCATTGTGTCGGGTGGTTTTGTTCCCGTGGGTGCTGGATAAAGCAAATCCAGTTTTGTGTCGGCGCTGTATCGATCTAAACTGGGTCAATTTCTATCAGTAAATGTTTCAGTAAAGGTTTTGTATATAAATCACGACAGTAAAGGTGCAGGTGCAGTGCAGTAACCCAACAGTATACATTTATATATAATGTTTAATATATAATGGCTCATTCTCCTGCTGTAGGATGAACCTCCGACCAACCAGTCTGTCTTCCTGTTGTCTACTTCCTGCAGTACAGCACCGTCCTGGTGACGCATCAGAGGGTGTAGTAACACAGTCATCAGTCAGCAACACACAGGAATTGTTTGCATTAACTTTCAAGGCTTCATTTATTACCCACTCACTGAAAAAGACTTTTCATTTTTTGGTTACATGAATTTTTATTCTTTATTTTATTTTTTACCTTGGACTGTTTACCACTTACCTTTGTACCATTAAAGCTCATACACTGGACTTGAGCTGCTGAAATTTCAATTAAAACTTGAAAAAACTTATACTGGTAGAAACTGGTAGTCTGTACAAAAATATATATATATATATATTCCATCCCACATCCCATTGGTACTGGGTATATTGACCCAAATTGGATCAACTTGATCCAGTAAGCCTGCCAAAATACAAATTGTACTTTGCGCTTAATCTTATCATCTGATTATGTGTAAAAACTAAATAAGTTAGAAACATTGGAGCGTTCATCAGAGTCATTTGTAGGAAGTCATTTAAAGTACAGAACTTTTTGTACTTGTTTCTGTTGTGGACGAAGCTTTTACAGCTTGAAGTCTGTCCCTTGTTTTCCATTTCTCACCCTCCCTAACCTCTCGTCTTTCATCGCTGCCCGCCGTCACTTACTGGCACCGTGCACTTTTAAAAACTTTATTACTGTTACTTCAGACGAGGAAGTCCACATAGGAAGAGGGGAAAGGGATGTGTGTGTGTGTGTGTGTGTGTGTGTGTGTGTGTGTGTTTTCACTGAGAAGAGGAAAGGGTGTTAAGGTCTTAATTCTTCCTCAACCAACCTGTTTTGTTTATTTGTCTATCCTCTCTCAGGAAGATTAGAGCGCCCATTGTGTGCAGGCTTGGGAAATAAGGCCTGAAGTTTATATTTGGAGATTGTTGCGGTGCTGCGTTGTTGGTCTAGACTGTTAGGGTTTAGACGTCTTTGTTTGTTTATCTGGAAAAAGAAAATTCCATTTGTTGCCACTAAGATCCAGATTTCTTGTGCGAGGGCAACCTGTTCATGAAAGCACCCAAAAAAAAAAAAAAATCCTATTAACAACATTATATTTACATTTTGAATATGACATTTTAAACGGTAAAATCGAGTTTTTACTGGCTGTTTTTGTTCTGCCTGCGCCACACTCTGAAGAACAGGCTTTAACAGACCACACGTCCTCATATTCTCGGGGCATATAAGGAGACAGTGCAGTTTGTGTATATGTGCGTGTGTGTGTGTGTGTCTGGTCGTGCAGTGTTTGTCTAAGGCCGAGCTCCTTTCCTGTGGTGTGTGTGTGTGTGTGTGTGTGTGTGTGTGTGTGTGTGTGGGCCTGAATCCGTCCAGCATGAGTGGACCCTGCGCCCTGTTTGTGCGGCTCGACACTCGCCCTACGGCAGAAGCGGAAGCTCTGCTTTAACAGCATTAGCAGGGCTCTTCCTTCAGCCCGCAGCCCTCTTTGTTAACCCTATCACCGTCCCCGCGCTCCTCCCGCCCGGCCTCTTCTGTGCTCAGGTGTCGGCCTCCATATCTTTTCTTTACAGTTTATAGATTCACATTTTCTGCACGTTGTATTCGGCTCTCTCGTTTCCTCCGTCTTTGTTAACTCTTCCCGTCCTTTCTGTTTACAACTAATTTGTTAACCTTTCCTATTTATTCAGTGCCCGTGCCAACTTGTGAAATTCGCCTGTCGTTGGCAGCCATGATTGACTTTCTTTTCTGTCACATTATTAACCCTTTCTCTGTGATTGAAGCCAGCAGTAAGTTTATTAACCTCTCGTATGCTTTCGCCAGCTTCTTCACAAAGAAAAGTTGTGTTTTCACAGGCTCCATGTGACATTCGTTGAGTCTTTTTATGTCATAATAATTAGCACCACTCTAGTATTGTTAATTCTGGTTAATCCCCCTCGTTATGAACCATTTTCTTTTATGAATTTGGATCCCACTCTTTTCCCCTTCACACCTTTTCTTTGCTTTTACCTGGTGCTGGTAGTTAAAGGGAGCAGCCAACACTAAAGATGTCTTAATGAATGTAAACAGGAGATAGTCCCCTTATTATTTTTTAATTCTTTTACTTTTTTTTTTTTTTCCTTTTGCCCCTTCTTGCCCTCCCTCCTGTTCTTTGTCTTCCTTCTGTTCTTCTCTCCTTCTTTATCAGGGCTCGTACAGACACATACAACCACACCTCAGTCAAATATTCGCCCCTGGTTGGTGTTTTTTTTTTTTTTTTTTTGTCCGAGGAGGGCATGAAACAAAGTGCAGGCCTAAAGGCTGCTGAGCTCTTCGCTTCATTCGAGATCCACGCCGGCGAGGACCTCAGATCATCAGGGTTTAATTAATAACTTATGGCTACGGCTTAAGCTCAGTTACTTGGCTAATTCAAATGGAAACGTATAAAGATAAAAAAGAATATATAGACAGGAGGCCATAAGCGGGTGGGGGTGGGGGTGGGGGTGGGGGTGGGGGTGGGCGCAGACGTGGAGGGTGAGACAGTGGGGGTTGTGAGTTAGGGATGGCGGCAAAGCATTTGCATAAAGGGCAGGGCAGCATGCCCAATGGTGGAAAAGGTTGGCATCACGCCTTTCAGACTGGCATAGAGGGAAGACTGGAGAGAGAGACAGAGAGAGAGAGAGAGGGGGGTGTAGTCAATAGTGCATCCCTTGTTCAGAAAGAGGAGGTCCCTCGCTGTTGGCAGGAGAGCAGGCTAAATCTCTAGTTTGATTGTGTGCTAGATTGCCCCTTTATTTGTCTGATTGCAAAGCGTTCAACACTGCATTAGTAGTGGGCTTTACTTTCCTGGAGCCTTTATTCGGGAGGGAGTTTTTTTTTGTCTTGGCCTTGTCTGTGATTGTCGCTACACATATGTCTCTGAGTTTATATTGTGTGCAATCAGCACGTCGGGCGATTTTGGGAAAAGTTTCTGACCCGTGTGTTTTTATCAAGTCTGCATTTATCTCCACCCCTTGAACTGCGAGCACCCAAACCCCCCCCCCCCCCCCCACACACACACACACACACTAAAGGTTGATGACAATGTTGATTTAGCCCGATGCCATATTCAGTTGTTGTTTTCATAGATAAATACAGGCCTGGAGACGACTGCAGCGAGGCAGCCAGTGACTTCTTCTGTCTATCTGTGTGTGTGTGTGTGTGTGTGTGTGTGTGTGTGTGTGTGTGTGTGTTACCTTCTGTCTGTCAGAGTCACAACACTGCTGTTCCCCTCACGCCTGCTGTGGTTCTGGTGATGTCATGGTAGAGGAGAGTGAAAGGGATGATTATTTAGCGAGGGCCTGTTATTTCTGGCCCTGGCTCCATTAGCACTGTATATAGAGTTTCGGCGCTCTCCACATCGCTGGCCACCCGCGGTCATTACGACCGCTAAGAGAAGTGATGCCTGCAGACTCATTGTGACCACAAACCTTGATAACCCTTTTTAATTCAGGGCTCTGTGGGCCCTAATTAACACTGCTGATGTGAAGTCCCTGTGTATTTGTTTTTACTGCGTTTAATTGTAACTTGGAGCCTTGTTTTTTCTGAGCAACATTCAGTCGATAGTTGTTGATAGTTTTTTTTTACTTGAAAAACGACTTAAATCATTAATAGATTTCTGTTTGAGGTGAGTCAGTCATTGCAAACAAACAGTTTATTTTGAATCCGCCCACAGTGTCCATGTCGGCGGTAAAGCCATAAAACAACATGCTGCGTTTCGTGAACTCAGATACTTTAAATACCAATAAACAACACTTTACAACTAGTTAAAAACCTACATTCAGAATCATAATTGTTTGAAATTAATGTAAAAACAACATGAAAGTAAAACTACACATTCTGCAGAACAATGGCAGCCATGATATATTACAACAAATATCAACAATAGACTTGTATTAACAGGTAGTGGAGGCTGTAGCTGGTTGAGGTGGAGTTTTACCTGTTTCTACTGTTAATTTATAGACAAGAATCACAAGCCGCTAAACTTTCACAACGTGTCGCATTTTATACGATAATTCTTTTTTTGTTTTTTTATATAAGATATTAATCTGAAAAGCAACTAGTGACTGCAGCCGTCAAAGAAGAGCGGGAGCGTCTAAGTGTAAAGTAGAATCCAATGGAAATAATTAAGTACTAAAGTACAAGAAGCTGAAAATAGTGAGATAAATCATATTGTTTCAATGCAAAGAAAAGGTTCACAATTTTTCGAAGTAATTGTCACAGTTTGTCTTGCTGTAATCATTCCTTCCTGTTCTTATCGGCCATTAAGAGATCACTTCCTAATGTGAGTGATGGGGGGGAAAAACCCCCACAGTCCTCGCTCTGTGCAATAATGTAAATCCTCAGTGTTCATATGGGCACATGATGCTTTCAAACACAGGTTCACAGTCAAAAGGCAAAACCTGTTAATTTGAAGCAGCGTTAATCAGAACCAGAAGTGCTGGAGAACTGAAGCTCAGGTCAAAAGGAGCGTCATTTTTCTTTAAGATCATGTTTTCTAATGTATTATGACGCTCTATGACAGTATATAATCGGACTTCAAAGGCTGTAGGAGTGTCAATACGGCGCTTATGCTCATAAATCAGCGTGAACCCGAACACCGTGCACCTGGTGCGAGGAGGGTGGAGACAAAGCTGTATTTCTCATTAACGACGCGAAGCTCGAACCTCGCAGAAGCCAAGTCTGCATCGCCCAAACAGTGAAACTGATCCTTAATTCTGTGTGTTGCAGAGAATCAAGAGGACTCTTGTCAGATTTCCTTAAGTGCAACCAAACTGTTTGCAGTCAGGTTTACCTTCAAAAACGCCGGCGTTCTGCTCGATTGCAATACACGTCTCGGGCTTGAAATGCTCAGTCGTGTTGTTTCAGCTCACTTTCTTCTCCCAACACTGTGTGAAAGGCCGACTTTCATATTTCACACTCATCTTTTTGAAAAGAGGAGTAAAGCCCTACAGCTTTGTGAAGCGGCAAGTTAACACATGAACCTGAGGATCCTTTTCGTTTTCAGGCCGTGTTGAAATTCTAATTCTGCAAAGGGATCTCTGCATAAGAGGGGTTATGGTGTAACATCCCCCTCGCTTTGAGCCTATTGATAAATCAATGTGCTTGTAATTCTCTGTGATGTATGTCAACCAGGCCCGTCCGGATCAAAGGAAATGTGGCATGGAGCGAAAGGCTACCAGCCACTCGCTGCTTATACTGTTAAAAATGATATCATCTCTCATTTCTAGCGTTTCATCAAAAATGTATCACCTTCCATCGAACCAAAATAGGAATGCAGGATCAAAGAGAATGAATTTGCTAAATGCATTTCTTTGTCGCAGGCCAGGCGCACCGTGTTTACTGATTACAGAGCTGGTTTTTACCAGGGTAGAAAATTAACACCCGCCACCAGCCAAATGCTGCTAAAAGCTGGCTGCTTTTTCTAAGTTTGTCTCCTCTACCAAACAGTTTGGCAGGCGCATTATTTGGATCTTGGTTGGCGAGATTGTGTATTTTTCTATTTTTTTTCTTTTTCAATTTTACCAGTTTAGATAGTTAGATTTAAATCTATAAGAGCTGAAGCACAAACAACAAAACAACAAAACAACAAAAAAGTTGAAGTGTGGTCGGTGTCGGTATCACCGTCACTCAGCTCAGTCTGCACTGGCAGCAGCAGCAGCGGTGGTGTAGTGTGTTGGCTGGCACAGTGAGAAAACACTCAGTCATGGCTGTTGTGGTGCTGAGTCGGCCTGCCCCGGCACGGCCAGTCGCTCACGTGCACACACACACACACACACACACACACTCACACATACACATTAGTGAGACGCAGGGCGGTTCCTTCATCCAGCAGCACATTCTTTCTAGACAGCGGCAGGCGGCTGAGGGAAGAGGGTTTTGTTTTTTGTGTGTACGTGAGTGTTTGTGTGTGTGCGAGGAAGTAGTGTGTGGTGGCATGAGGCTTTCAGGCTGCGCAGAGGTCGGCTCTGATTGTGTAGGTGAGTTCAGAATCGACCGTGATCCATCTCGATAATCAGCGTGATCACCACAGGCTGTGTTAAGCTTGGATGTATAATATATGTCAGTGTGTTCCTCCACCCCTCCCTCCCCACTCATCAATACTACTGTCTTCATCCAAGAACGTCTGCGTGTCTCAACACGCGTTACACCTCCTCAGGCAGGAACCAATGTTAATTTATGTGAAATCGCTAAAGAGTATCACAGAAACACAACAGCAGCACACAAAACCTGCGCCGTTTCTCCTGTGAATTCATGTCTGAGTTGCGTAGTTTCGATTTGAATCTGGACCTGCTGGAAGCGGGGCCTCCGTGTCGAGCCGCCTGCTGACAGATGGAACATAGTGGCTGATACTGGTGCTAGTTTTCTGGGGCTGAACAAGTTGCTCCAGACCCAGAGGTTCGGAAGGGCCCAGTGTGTTTTGCAGTGCAGCCAGGCAGCAGAGCCCCTTTGTGGGACTGGAATGTGCCGTGCGTGCCTCTTCCTCGGCTGGTCCCCTCCACCTCCACCCCCACCGCCCCACACACACACACACACACACACACACACACACACACACACCACACACACACACGGCCCACCCTGGGCACGTTAGCACGCAGCCACCGCAAATTGCTTGCAGATTTTTCACACATAGTAACGTGCTGGTTTGTAAACTTAGATAAGTGCAACCGACGCAGGGCGCCGAGCTCCGTGGATCTTTACGCATCACTTGCTCGCCGCAGAGTGTGGGGACTTTTTCCCCTGTCTTTAAATTTTAATCCTAGGCACCCCCCACCCCCTCTCTGTTTCTAATGATTAACAGGAATGATTACAGTGTGTGATAACTATGGAGGGTCATGCGGCAGCAACTGTAGCTTGTTCAGATTACAGTACAAAACCACAGCAGGCTGAAGAAGACGAGCTCTCTGTAGCATCTGGGCAAGTGTTTGGTTTGTTCAGGATGAAACCAGTGGGACACACCTGCTACCTGCTGATGTGTAAGTTCCCTAAATGGTCACTTTAGAAAGTTTCATAATTTGGTAGAAACTTTCACTGAGGTTAAAAATGATACAAGACCAGTTTTTGATAAATATCCACCTGGGTGAATCAAAATGCTTTGTTTTGAAGAGGTCACTGATTAATTGTCTGCACCCTCTTCACCTTCACCTGCCTCTATATGACTGAATCTCTTTCCCTCTCGTCTCTGCCCCTCCTCACCGTGTCTCCTCCGCCACCTTCCTCTGCCCTGGCTCTCTGTCAGCGGTCTGAGCCGAGGTCAGGGGGAGCCGGTGTCGGGCTCCGTCCGGGGTCAGGGACGCTCAGTTGGGCAGGAGAGGACAGAGCCGAGCCCCGGCAGCACAGAGCCGCGCTAATGAAGGGCCAGGCGGCCGGGAGGCCCTCGGGTTATGCAGACCGTGGTTTAATTGGTCTAATGAGATGCAGCGTGGCCTCGGCGAGGTCATCTACCACAGGACAGAGCAGGACAAAGCAGGGCAGAGGGGCCTGCTGCTGGGTCAGAGACAGGAAGAGACTTTTATCACCGCCCGAGTTTGGTTCGTGTTTCTGAAGTTAAACATTTACGAGTGATATAGACAAATCATGTCAATTGTTCATGTTCTGGGAATTCAAAAGGGCTGAAATTGTTTAGATGATCAATGTTGGTTGGAAAACAAAACATTCAAGCCAAAGATTTTTCATAACAAAAAAAAAAAAAAAAAAAAGCATTTCTCTTTGCCAACATTTTGATTATTTGGCTTGAGGATCTGGACTTTAAAGCAAAGCTCACTTTTACCTCCATCATTTCCTGGAAAGTCCGTCACTGCTGCCTGTAAAAAACAAAAGGATACTTGTAATTGTTCTGACATTTTAATTGCATACATTTTATTTGCCTTCATTTTACATGTATTTAGTGATGTGATGAGGGACTTTTACTTCTTACATGGACAGGCCGGCCTCCTGCTTCCTGCTATGTAACTCTATTTATTCACTCACCGCTGTATTTTCATTCAACATGCAAACATGTGAGAAAACAAAAAAAGTATATTTGATAAGTGATTTTCCTATCAACCCATAGACATGCTCCATTTTACATGGAGAACAAAAGCTTATACTGAACCTGAATTAAAAATAATTGGCAAAAATATTTATTGTAATGTTTCTACAGCCATAATATAAGATAAAATGTAAATTATGATGTAGTTAAATCGCCTAATAGCAACTAATAATGGATCACAATAGGATCATTTTTAAATGCTATTCATGCAAAGTAATAAAAAAAAAAACAAGATATCATCTATTTGAAATGATGGATTATTCAAACAGAGATTAAAACGCAGAGGGTCTCGCGGGCGCATTGATGAGTCAAACTGGGTTTTTCAGAGTAAAAGAACCTTTTCTCTCCTCGCTGAAAGAGTTAATCTGAAGTTGGCAGCCAACTCCACAGTCTCGGTCAGACGTGCAGAGAATTGGAAAATAACGGACTTGAAAATCATTTCTTTTGTGTTTCTAGTCATAGACTGTTTAAACTCAGCTGAAGGTTTTATATGCAGCAGTTTTTATGAGAATGAAATCGACGCTTTTGCAGTGGAAGAGCTTGAATTGTTTTTTTAAATATTATAACAACACGCATTTTAATATTTAGGTTTATTTAGGTTTATTTTAAATATCCCCACACCTTTATATAAATAATAATGACAATAATAATAAATAAAAATCTAACAAAACAGGTTCCTCCAGGTTTTAACACAGCAAAAAAAAATAAAAAAAAAAAAAAGAATCTGGCATTATCCCGGGTCATTTGGGGTCTTACAGGAGAGTGTGGCTCATTTGCTTGACAGACTCCATTTCCAATACATATTTGCATGTGTTTCGTGTTTCCTCTGCTGATATTAATTGACGGCGGGTTTTAGTAACGGTGCAGCACAAATGTCGCTGGCGGGAATGCCAGCCCGTCTTTTTTTTTTTTCTTCTTCTTCTTCTTTTTTTTTTTTCTTCTTCTTCTTCTTCTTTCCAGCTCTTTTCATTTCCATGTTATTCCTGGCAGACTGCGTGGATGATGTCTTCACTCTTTTTAAAGTATTTATATTTTAAGTGCCCTATGAGAAGAGAGAGAGAGAGAGGGGGAGAGAAGAAGGAGTAGAAGAAGAAGTGATGGTGCATTTTTAATTGTCTTGGCTTGAGTTTTTCGTCCTGTTAACGGGGGCCTGGATGATGTTTGAGGGGAAGCAGCCAGAGACATGATGGTGGAAAATAATCCATGACTTTAATTGGGCGGATATCGGTCTGTTAGTGAAACTCGCTTTTTTTTTTTTTTTTTTCCTAGGCCTGAATTGTGACCCATAATGCACCACGCACAGACGCAGCTACAGTGCTGATTTTTGTTTTCTTTTTTTTTTTCTGGGGCTTTTAAGGTGAAGGTGACGAAACACAGGAAGCAGGTGAACAGGTGAAGACGTCGTTGTCGTTAGTTTAAGCTAGTAAAAATATCGCGGGGAAAACAGCTCCGACTGCTAATTGATAATAAGCCCGAATTAAAGCTAAAGGCCAAGCGCATTTGGCCTTAATTTAATTTCCAGGTAAGGAGATTAACCCGGAGACACCTACAACGATGGGTTTATGCTGCTTCGATAACCTAAATAAGCCTTTTAGTATTTCAACACAGCGACCTGAACGTGAGACAATATAGTCCCAGTGTGGCGCAGCAGATAGTGCAGACATGCAAATCTACAGTGTGGCTCACCCACGGAGAGGCTGAATGATCGTCTCTCCTCCCTCCAGCTTTTGGCAGTTTCAGAGAATCTGCATAACAGTTATTCCTGGAAAAATAAATATGTGACTTTTTTCAGCCCATGGAAGGCAAATAGCATAGCTAAGGAAAATGACTTAAACCCCCTTGTAGTCAAATTCCAGTGACATTTGAATGGCGGTTTATTTGCATCTTGGCAGGGTCACCTAGAAAGCTGTAATTCTTATTGAAAAGCAGACACACAGTGGAATCACATTCAAGTGCCAGTTATCTGCTGCTGCTAAGTTTCCTCATGTTTCTACTGCAGGTGGTGAAGGAAGCAGAAACATATCTGACTCTGGTGGCACCTTTCTCTCTCTCTCTCCCTCCCTCTCCCTCCCTCACACACACACAAACACACTCACTCACCACAGTGAGATTTGTGATTGTGTGTACCTCCGGCTTCCTTCGCTGCATTATCTAAACCACACATCAAACTTTGGCAGCGGTCAGTGACACACAACGCGAGTGAGAGTGAGTGCGGAGGTGTGTCGCCCCGCACCGTGTTAGCAGATGATGGGTGAGAGCTGGTGTTTCATTAGGCTGATGTTCAGGACTGTTTGGAAAAGAGAGCGGAGGCGGTGACGTTTACTGGTGAGAGGGAAGGTGGAGACTGTTTGAGTACCTCTGCCTGTGCCTTTTGTTTGTGTATTTGCAGTTGTGGCTTTGATTAAATAAAAATTTCAGTGACCTTGGTGAGCGTTGGCCTCGTCCGGTCTCTGGCTCTTTGGACGTTGTGACCTCACCTGAGGTCATTTTCTCAGAACATGGAGAGAAATTTATGAATTCGCTCATTTATTTTCATAATGACAATTATTTTCCTTATTAATTGTTTCCTCCATCAAAAGTTGCTGTTTATAAATTCCCAGATCTCAAGGTTTTTTTAAATTATGAGTCAAAAACTCCAAAAAATATTCAGTTTATTATCATTCATGACAAAGAAAAGCATCGAATCCTCATGTTTGAGAAGAGGGAACAAGAACACGAACAAGAATATTTGTCATTTTTGCTTGAACAATGACAGCAATGACGAGTTGATTATCAAAACAGGTAATTGATATTCCATTTTCTGTCAATCGGCTAATCAATGAATCAAAAAGGGTTTCAGCTCTACACTCGCTCCTCGCCCCTGCAGCTGTGGATGAAGCCTCTGTGTGATATTGCCGGTCTTGTTGCGTTGGCAGAGTTGTGGATGTTGACGGAACAGCCCGTGAACTGAGCAGTCATATGATTTCTGTACACGGTGAATCTGTTTGTTTGGAGCCTCGGCTCCTGGTCTGTGATTCAGCAGCACTTGCGCCTTCAGACGACGTGTCTGCAGAGCAGGTGCAAACCCTGAATGACATGCTTCTCGATGAGGCAACATGGCAGCCGTCGCCGCTCCCCGACCGAACGCCAGAAACCCTCCTGGGGGACTCGGGAGGAAGCCGGAGAGCAACATTTTTTTTTTTTTTTTGGGGGGGGGGGGGGGGGGGGGGGAAGGGAGGGGGGCGGGGTTGTGGGATTTGGTGGGAGACGTTCTAACGCTCCTGCTGACCGTTTATCCTCTAATGAAGCTAATTCGGTCTCCTGTGCCTGCTGCCTTCCCCCTTAAATTCTCTTAACCATCTCTGCATTTTGTGCGTCTAAATCATCTCGTCAGTCAGTTCTGTGTGTGCAGTCAGAGGAGTGTGGCTGCCTGGGTTTGTTTCTCCCTCTTTGTTTGCTGTGGTAAACCCATGAGCAGCTGCCGGTGGTGGGGTCTGGAGGGATTCTGAAGCTGTGTGTCCTCTCTTTGCCATCCTCTGCCAAGGTGGCATTATGCAAGCAGAGAGAGGGGTAGAGAGAGGCAGAGGAGCGCAGCGGAGGGCGGGGGTTTGTGTGTGTGTGTGTGAGTGTGTGTGGGGGTGGTGGTGGTGGTGGTGGTGGGTGCGAGGGAGACGAGGCGACGGCGGCCATAGTAAAGATGGAGGCAGGCTGAGGGGCTGCTGGGATTGGTGCAGGAGAAGACTTGCTCCCCTGAACTTTGCCTCCGTGTCAGAGTGGAACTTGTCGATTTGGCAAATTGTGCAGCGTCGGACAAGGCTGCGCGCTCTCTTACACTCCCACCTGCTCCCTCTCTCTCTCTCTCTCTCCTGCGCGCTCTCGCTCCCTCTCTCCCTCTCATTGCCACTACACCACCACCACCCCCTCCAACCCCTTCCCCTCCCTCCCTCCCTCCCTGCCCACCCTCTCCTCTTTCTCTTTTCCCTCCCTTTCAGCTCTTGAAGCTAACGCATTGGCTGGGCTACAGGCATCTTGTTGCCAAATAGGTGGGCCCTACTCGTGTTGGCAAAGGCTCAAGCAATGGTTAGGGAAAGAACGCGGAGAGGACGAGAGACGGCGAGCGAGAAACAGAAAGAGAAAGAGAGAGAGTTGGAGAGAAAAGGGGAAAAAAGAAGCAGCACTCGGCTTTGCCAGCGGTCGTATGCGCTCGTCCAACATTGATTCGGCTCTCTATTTTTTTTTTTTTTTTTCCCTATTCTGTGCTCTGCTCTCCCTGGCCCCCCCATCTGTGTGTGTGTGTGCATGTGTGTGAGTGTGTGTGTGTGTGTGTGTGAGTCTTGCGCCGGGCCCAGGGATCAGAACAGACACCACTACCAATTACACTTTGCCAAGGATTTTTTTTTTTTTAATTTTTGGAAAGCACAAAGGACTGTTTATTTTAAGTGCATCTCTCCCCGTTGTTAAAGTTCCTTTTTTCTCCCACAGTGCAAAACTGTTCACATTTCTATTTTTACCTTAGCATTTTTTTTTTTTTTTTTTTTTTTTTGCTACAAGTTTTGAATCTGTCTTTTTTGTCATTTTGTGCTTTTGTGTAATGAGCTACTGGCTGTGATCCTGCTGCAGTGAATTTTTCAGTTTCTAAAATCTTGGGGTTTTTTGTTTTGGTTTTAAACTTTGGCCCACTGTTTTTAGTGAGCAGCATATTCTGCTAATTATTTTTTTTACAACCCCCCCCCCTCCCCCAAGTTTTTTTTTTTTCATCTGCTAATTCTCCATACCCTGCCAAACCAGCACTTGCTTTACATTGGGGAGCGCGGGAGGAGAAAAAAAAAAAAAAAAAAAAACTGGTGCAGGAGATTTTTTTTTTTTTTTTTCACTTTAAACGCTGTGCCAAATTTATGATGAGAGTGCAAAATGGTAACTACCAGGCCGTCTGTCTTCCTCTTGCAGTGTGGTTTTCTGTGGTGATTTCTGTCTGCTTTCAGTTTGTTGTGGAAATGTGAGTCTGGTTGGAGCTCCCTTTGCATGGTAGCAGAGATAGGAAATGGTATGGCTGATCTTTTAGCAGCACATTTCAACAGTGGTCTTGTGGCGGCAAAGCTTGGCGGTGGTGAGCGACCGGTGTGTGGCAACCCTGGCACAGGAACGCTGTGGCGAGATCTGGGCTTTGTTGCCCAGAGATATGTAGTGAAGGTATTATGGTACAGCAGAATAACTTCTCTTTTTACAGCAGAAACACGGGAGCGCAACTTGGCTCAGCTTTTCAGTCGCTTTTGGATTTTGAATTTATGTATTTTTTGTTTGTTGTCTTTGTGTTTATTTGTGAAAACGGAGGCTTTGCTTTGTACTTTTGCATCTTACAGTTAAGATTAATTTCCCTTTTATTGCTGCATGTTTATTTATATTTGATCTGCATGGTAATAATTATGAAAGACTTTATTTTAATTTAGAATATTTACTCAAATTGCCTTTTGGAATTTAAATATTATAGTAAACTGTGTAATTACATTATAAATTAACCTATAATTATGGTAATTTTGATACCATTTATAACAACAATATAATCACTGTATTATCATAGATTCTTATTACACTTTATTACTTTATTGCCTCTTTTTCTATTGAAAATATCATGTTAAAGATTTGCATGCTCTCTTTCAAAGTAAAAGCCTTTCCTCAGCCTCCTAACACCACGTCTGTGTCTCTCTCATCAGGATGAATTTCATCCCTTCATTGAGGCCCTCCTCCCCCATGTCCGTGCCTTCTCGTACACCTGGTTCAACCTGCAGGCCCGTAAGCGCAAGTACTTCAAGAAGCACGAAAAGAGGATGACCAAGGACGAAGAGCGCGCGGTGAAGGACGAGCTGCTGGGGGAGAAGCCAGAGATCAAGCAGAAGTGGGCCTCGCGCCTGCTGGCCAAGCTCCGCAAGGACATCCGGCCCGAGTTCCGCGAGGACTTTGTGCTCACCATCACGGGGAAGAAGCCCCCCTGCTGCGTGCTGTCCAACCCCGACCAGAAGGGTAAGATCCGCCGCATCGACTGCCTCCGCCAGGCCGACAAGGTGTGGCGGCTGGACCTGGTGATGGTCATCCTGTTCAAGGGCAGCCCCCTGGAGAGCACGGACGGGGAGCGGCTGGTCAAGTCGCCCCAGTGCTCCAACCACGGCCTGTGTGTCCAGCCGCACCACATTGGAGTGACGGTCAAGGAGCTGGACCTCTACCTGGCCTACTTCGTCCACACACCAGGTACGTGGGCAGTCACACACACAGGCACACACACACACACACACACACACACACACACACACACACATATATCACAAGCTTCTTCATGTGGTCCTTCAAACACACACATGGGTCAACGTGTGATGTGTCACACACACTTTGGCATGTGAGTCACAGATTAGACCCTGCTCTTTACTATGTACCAAGCTGAGCTGATGCCAACGCTTCGATAAACACAGTCAGGACTGAGATAACGACCGGCTCTGACATTTAAAGGGGCAGTCTGCGCTTTATAATCTTTAAAAAAAAAAACAAAAAAAAAATGTTTTTCAGATCGATGTTTCTATCTGGTTTAAAGAGATTCTGAGAATTTGACAGTCAGGCTTAAAACCTCTGTTTACCTAGAGATATGTTTGCAGTGGTACATTTGTTCAAGTATTTGTGTGCAAATTTGTCTAAATCCAAATGTGCATGTTTTCCGGTGCCATCTGTAAACAAAAGCATCTGCAAACCTGTTTATCTGCGTGTGCATGCGTGTGCGTGTGCGAGGCGGTTTGTCGTGTGTCTGTAATCCATGTGTATGTTATTGTGAGATTGGTGTGTATCAGTGGCAGTGTGGTGTTGTGTATGTGTCTGTGGATTCTTTTGGTGTGTGTGTGTGTGTGTGTGTGTGTGTGTGTGGTGGTGGTCTGGAGAGCGCAGTGACAGCTGGCCCAGTCCCAGATAGTTCAGGAGGCAGGGAGAGTCAGCCTGTCTGCAGCCGCAGCCGCCTCAGCCTAACGCCACTCTCCACACACACACACACACACACACACACACACACACACATATAAATGGACACACTCAGGAGCTCTCCCTTCGTTGTTTGTCTGATTGTACTGATCTCACACACACACACACACACACACACACACACACACACACACACACAGAAGCTGCGACTTCTCTGGTTATGACAGCTCTGTCTCTGCTTTATTCACGTGTCCTGCTGTGATCGTGGAGTTAAAATAGAGGAGGTGAAAACGTTGTAGTGTGATGTGTTTACAAACCTACATGGGTTCTTCTGTGAGGACAGTGATCCTCACTGTGAAATGTAATAGTTGGAATATTCACTCATTCTACACTGAGAGAAGCTCAGTGGGAAAAAATAGATATTTACTTAATTCTAACAAGAATGATTCATTGTTTTACCAAATAACAATACTATAATGTTAATTCTAAATTACTATAATATCACGATAATACTATGTTTGTTTTTGTAAAAAAAGAAAAGAAAAGAAAAGAGGAGAAACACGTCTCATGGTGTAAAAAAAACCAAGAACATTAGATTTAGTTTTTGTCATTTAAAGGAATTAAAATTCTGTATTAAGCGTATCATAATTAGCGTGGTATTACTGCAGTGGGCCTGGGAGAGCAGAACTGATATTCATTACAAATCATCCACTTTCACCACATCGTTTTTACAAAAGGATAAATGTGAAGATGTGTCTTTAATCTAAAGAAATGTGTAAAACAACACAGTTAAATAATAACACTCATTTCTGTAGATGCTTGAAATCAGCTGTGTCCTATATATATATATATATATATATATATATATATATTATATATATATATATATATATATATATATGACCTGCTGGTGTAATTTAGTGTAATATGTTCCACATTAAAACCTGGCTACTCTGTCGATACGTCAGATGTAGTGTGACTGCACTTTCAGCTATATCCATTTACAATTTCATATATTTATTTAGACTTATCTTCATTGCGTTTATTTATAGTTGCACTCCAGTTTCCATGATCCAGGTGTTTGCAGGTGGAGTCAGGTGTAAACACTGACACTGAGACACACACACACACACACACACACACACACACACACACACACACACACACAGTTACAGACCCTTCTCCTGCCCTTTACTATTATGCTGGGTTCTCTTACCACAGACTGGCATACAGTTACAGGGCCTTAATTCTCCTCCTTGGCAGGGAGGTGCAGCGTTCCTCTGTGACAGTACCCCATGCCAGGCTCCTTTCAGCCCAGTGTGTAACTCTGCTTGAGTTTGCGGGGCCTCCGTGAGCGCCTCTTCCTGTTCCACAATGCGCCGTGGCGAACCGCGGCTCAGATTAGCTCCCAGCGCAGCCTGGTGCCCCTCGGAGTAAAGCCTTTTTTTTACTCCGTGCCAGAATCCAGCAGCTACTCACCCCCGTACATACACTCAGCTCGCCTTCATCTCTCTGCTCTCTGTGCATCACATTTGGATTTCCTTTTGTACATATATGATCATTCTTTATATAAATGTGTTTTCAGATATCGCTGCTGTTTTTCCGAGAGCTTTAACTGAACATAAGCCTGTTTTTTTTTCTTTCTTCTTCTTCTTTTTTCTTTAATATTGGAAAAGCTTTTGCTCAATCGTAAATTAAGTGTTGTTTCATTTTTGTTTATCACAGCTTCTGCTTGTGTCTAAAAAAAAAAAAAAGTCAAACGCTGCTGTGGGAGGGAGAGTGTTTCCTATCCTGATCCTGCTCAGCTTTTCCACAGCCTGTCTGTGCAGCATCTCACACACACACGACCAGAGAGGAACAGAGAGAACATTAGGAAATAACTAAAATAAAAAAACATCCACCTTCACAGGCTCAGATTGCTCCGTTTTCCAGGAGGCAGTGCTGGGGTTAACCAGAGTTTACAGAGGACAGACAGACAGTGGCTCCATTCTAACCTTTGGGGTGGCAGCATTACAGTTTTATTCTTAGCTCCCCATTCCAGGGTGTCTGTGTCTTGCGGAAGCTATCAGTTGCCAGGCCTGATGATTGGACCGCAGCCGTCTCACCCGCCTTGTCCCCACCGCGGTGTTTCAGTTCTCTTGTCCCATTGATGTCACCGTCACCAGCTGCAGGAGGAGGGAGGAGGGAAGGACGGATAGGAGGAGAAGGGGGGGGGGTTGCTTTCAAGCAGCTTGATTGACAGAACAGGAGATACACACACACACACACACACACACACACACACACACACACACTAACCCCCCCTCCTCTGTTTCTGCTTCCCTACAGTACAGTATGTGTCTCTGCTTTTGTCCAATTATAGACTTGGGCCCTTCCAGGCGGGGCAGTGAGAGCTGGGACAGATCAAAGCAGCTGTACTCAGATCTGCACTTCTGCTCTGCAGCTGCAAAGCAAGGTTCCTCCACCAAAAGGAGCCTGATCATTTACTTTTGACAACTACCTGGCTGCACACACACACACACACACACACACACACACACAGAGCATGATATAATGTAATTGTTGCGGATTGATCAGAGTCGACCCCAGAAAGTGGTTCATTTTCTTTTCACCGACTCTGCTGCATCTGATGATGATGATGATGATGATAATGGTTCGGGGATGTGCAGGAAGTGAGGGAGATAGCGCGAGAGAGACGGGAGGGATCTGATCGCATCCTTGATCGCATGTGTCTGGCTCGCCAGTCGGGCGCTCTGGGCCTTCCTCCACCTCAGAGACCCCAGAAGATCAGGTCATGTTTTTTCGAGCGACGTGTTCCATATTTGTCGGTCTGACGAAGCCGCACGGTTCCAGCATTAGTCATGTTTGGAGCCCGAGCCGCCTCATACGGCTTTCATTACTCGTGCTGTTATGATAAAAAGATGTTTCTGAGAGTGCAACCTCCATATCTGCTCTCTGTGCTGGAGACGAGGTGGACGAGAGAGGTGCCTGAGCCAGGTCCGAAAGCCAACTGTGTGTGTGTTTTATGTGTGTGTTTTATGTGTGTGTGTGTTTTATGTGTGCGTGTCAGACCACACCGTATCTCCATGCTGCTATGGTGCAGCTGAGATGTTCATTTACCCATCAGTGTGTCTCTGTGCACCGTCCCGACGTTACAAATGGCCAAGAAAATATCTTTTAATGGAGGCAAACAAAGAGAGGGATCGACAGGGAGACAGACGACCAGACTGAGAGACTTAACGCCTTCACGTCACGCTAATCCATCACACACATCTTATCTGCTTTGCCCAATATCCTGGGCTTCAAAAGGAGGTAACGTTATCAGATGCAGTTACATAATGAAGAAGAGACCAAACAGGACAGAGTGGGATTTGTTTTGTTTTTTTCCTTTTTGTGTGACGGTTTGCAGAGGCTTCACAATGTGGCACTGTTTCATGTGCAGTCAGAGCAGATGATTACACCCGCGGTAATACTTCTGGACAGTCGGGTCATGTTGTCCCGTCAGTTGCTGAGTGTTTGCAGAAGAAGAAGAAGAGAGAATCGTAATGATTAAAAGAGGAAAAAAAAAAAAAAAATCACTCTCAGTCTCTTCTTCTTTTCCTTGGCGGAGTGTGTCAGTGCAGAACAGAGATTTCTGGACGGAGAGCAGAATTGTGCTCCAGTGTTCTGGCACCGGTCCGTAATCCGGGGCCGACAGAGAAATAGAGAGTGTCGGCGCCGAGGGAGCCACATTCATCTGGTGTGAAAAACACTGCTGGTGCGACACTTTCAACGGAAACTTCCTTACGCTTTGTTGTCATTTGAAATAATGTGCCCAATAAAGTTTGAGCTTTGGCGAGCCCCCCCCCCCCCTCCCCCCCACCCCTCCTCTCATGACGGGACAGCGTCAGTGACACTGTGCTGTTTTAATATGCACTGAGGCATAGGGGCCCTCCAACAGCCCCGGCTTGGCCCGTTTTCAGACACCCCAGTTTTTCCAGTTGCTTTTTCTGGTGTGTGTGTGTGTGTGTGTGTGTGTGTGTGTGTGTGTGTGTGTGTGTGTGTGTGTGTGTCGCAGAAGAAGGAGGGAAAAGAGAAAAGAAGAGTGGTGTGTGCGGAGTGTAAGGAATCGCTGGTAAACAGATGATCGGGCTTCCAAATGAATGAGTGAAAAGGCGGCAAACCGTTCCACTGACACTCGGCCCCGTCGTCTGGTCTGTCCTCCTTCCGCCGACCCCCTCGCAACTTTCCAGCGCTCTATAGGTCCGACCGCTGAGAGAGAGGCTCTATGGGTTTGGTAGCAGGCCAACACGCTTCTTATTCACTGTAATTATCCAGTTTAGTGACTAAAACTGGGAAAAGATGCACAAAAGACTGAGTATATGATTGAATTAAGTCTCATTTTGAAACAAAGGTCAGATCTTAGCTTTGCAAATAGAAAAATTCCTTGTACCAGAAAGTGCCTATTGTGGGCAACATGGATTAGCTTTATTTCCTAATTTCACTGTACAGTGATTTTTAATTATTTGTGTAATTAAGGTTAATAAATAAATGTTCTGGTGTCTCTTCTAGCAATTCAGCTCAACTCTGTTCACTATTTTCCCCATTATAACAGAAATCTATTTATCAAGAATATGCATAAAAGCTACTTTAATTAATATAGTAAAACATGTGTAAGAAAATAAATAGGAAATTGTTGGATTTATTTTACGATATTCCAGAATAGATTTTGAGAACAAAACAACGGGAACACAAAATAATACGCACATTTTCCCCCTAGTTTCTTGGTGTATTATTTTTTTGGTCTCCGACAGCCTCGTTCCAGTGTGAGAATCTGCGTGACCGGTCCGCTCGTCCTCTGTACAGGCGCCAGGCCTGAAATCTGTCTGTCCCCCTAAAAACATACGTATCCCCGCACAGGAGGGGCGGCTTGGCTCCTCAGCTGCCTGAGCCGAGGGGCAAAGAGCAGGAGGAGAGGAGAGCAGAGGAGAGGAGAGTGTCTTTCCCTGGGCCGGGTTCCCAGCAGCACAGATTCTGATCGGTCCGCCTCGCGCCTTGTTCCCTCGGTCCACTGGAGCAGAGCGCGGGGAGACTGCCCTGTAATTGGGACAGCTCTTTCCATACGGAAAAACGGGACGGACCGCCGCGACACCGCCGCGGACAGATCCCCCTTCTCTCTCTCTCTCTCTCTCTCCTTCTCACTCCGTGTGTGTGTGGATTTTTATTTATATCAAACCAAACTCAAAAATGAGCAATTATGCACAAACAAAATCCTCTTACATAAAGCAACCCAAATAAAATCCTTGAAATGAACACTAATAATGAATAGATGAATAAATATCTCCCTTTAATTTTCCCCTCTGCCTTATTTACTCTCCCGTTTAATGCTAATAAATGTCAGTCATTGCTGTTAGGACGATATTGAGCGCTGATATAAAGTAAAAAGAAAAGCGTAGAATAAAGATGATGCAAAATGCCATGCTGAAAACAAAGAGAGAGGGAGGGCAGATATTCAGGCTAGTGGGGCTGGTTGGCAGCATTTGGCACCCAAAGCTGCAGCTCTGTTTAGAAGGTGCCAGCTTTTCAAACCGACACACAGTCCCTGCCAACTTCTCTCCTTCTGATCCTTTTTCTTTCTCTCTCATTTTAACATTTTTCCCCCCATATCCCTGTTTTTCTCTTAACACTTCTTCCCCTCTGCTCGTCCCCTCACGCCCCTGCCGCCACTCGTATGGATGCTTTCTCACAGCGGGGTTGCCAGGAACGGCGAGCTGCTGCACAACGTTTTTTTTTTTTTAAACTTGGGTCTAATTTTGTCGCCAGTGTGTTGCCACATTGAATGAAATGGCTATCATGTTACCAGATGTGTTCTTTCTCTTTTTCTTTTTCTTTTCTTTTTCTTTTTTTTTTTTTCCTTCCTCCAAAATATTTTCCACCGGCTTTTAGCAGAGCGAATATTGTTACTCGGTGTGATGGTGCTGCTGTGGATTCAGGTCCAAAACAAAATGGAGGATAAAGCGCAGCTCCTCTCCAATCAGAGCCGAGAATGATTCCACATGTGGAGAGAAAAAAAAAAAACAACAACTAAACAACACTGGCAAATTAATAATTCTGAATGATTTCTGCTTTTATGTGAATATAATTTTCTAATCTTTGCTGTTTTGTGACTCCTGCTAAAATGTCTTCACGCGGGCAGAGCAGAGGAAATGATAGTCCGGATTACAGACTAATGGCTTTAGAGGAATTTGTCTTGAAGAACATGTCTTGTACATCATTCAGGACAGAGACCTGGGGGCCCTGCGGAGACAGGAACGTGGTGCTTGTGAGTGATGGGAGAAAGCATTAAACGCTGGGTGTGGGGGTGGATGGAATTACTCAATAATGATCAGAAAATTAGAGCCATTATTGAGGGAGAGTAAACAGGCCTCTCTAAGTGTGAAAGGCCCCTATTCAGCCAGGACCAGGAGCAGGACTCCTTTCTTCCTTTCATGGATCCACCCATGGCCTTGAGAGCCCCGCTTTTGTTCCCTGAAATAACAGAGTGAATATATGAGGTTGCAGGGGTGGGGGTCCTGTTCCCACTGCTGAGCACAGTATGGAGTAAAGCTACAGACTGTAAGGTACACTCCATATTTATCCCTCTTTGTTTTCTGTTCACTTTAATGGCAGATTTGGCTCCTCAGACTCTCCATACTTTTGCATTTTGCACTCAGACAAAGTTGTCCTAATTAATTTGTCTGTCTGATGTGTTGAGATAAGTCGGTGTCACTGAGTTCAGAAATTCTGGCAAGTGTTTTTTTCCTCCCTGCATCTCCAAGTGCACCTGGGTGTCTCCTCTCTCTATTATCATCACTTGAAAACGCAGCCCCTCGTTTCTCTCTCTCCCGACTCCTGCGTCCTGAGAGTCGGCAGTCTGGGGGAGAAGGCGGGCGTAAACTAGGCGCTAATGTGAACTAACTTCCGTGTTTGTCGGCGCAAATGTTCTAATTAATGGGGAGCGGATAAATAAATAAACTCGCCGTGTCTCCAAGCAGCTGAACAGTAAATGTGGCACTTAACATAGGGACAAAGAAATGAAGAGAGGGATTTACACTTTGAGCAAACCGTTGGAGAGAATAAAGGAGGCACTGTAGTTTGCAGCTCTGCTCTCAGATTAAAAACATTTGACGGTGTAATACTGTTTTCTGTAGCTTTTTAACGACGACTACACATCAGAGTCCGAGAATTTCATATTCAGCATAAAATAAAAGCTTCTGTCGCAGCTAATTTGGACTTTTTCAGCAACATGCCTTCACATACTGTATCTCTGGATCTCTGGATCTCATTTTCTATTTCATAGTTCATGCTTCTTCATTCAGGTCTCGCTACTTCATGCTTCCTCTGAAGACGCTCTCCAGGGCAGGGCCGCGTCCAGCTCTGGGCTCACGCTCAAAAAAATCACCAAATCACCTGACACGTTCACTCACTTTCTCCGTCTGTTTGCCTTTTCATACGGACAGCCAGCTCCATTTCACAGGCATAATTTTGGATGGTAACATTCTCATTATACCCGTCAACTGTCAGCGCTCAACTCTCTCGTCTATAATTTCAGACTCATTTGAATTCTTATTGGCAGCTTGGACGCATAAATTTCATAGAAGATAGGAAAACAACAGAGATTTTCCCCTCCCTCCCTGGTGAGCAATGAAAATATGAGGGAGATTAAGGTGGGAGAAGTTTATGAAATTACATTGTTTGTGTGGATTTACTTATCAGAATAACACATGTCCAGCATTACGTTTTAGTTTTGTACATTTTATACGTTTACGACCCGGAAAAAAAAAGTTCCTGCGTGTCGACTCGCAGCTAACTGTCCAGAAAGGCCGATGAATAGAGTTGCCATGGCCACGTAGCTTTCCATCTTTTTTTTTTTTTCCCTCAGTGTACCTTTCCTGGGTGATATCCAAGGAGTGTCAGCGACTGGCCTGGTTGGCACGGTGAGTGGCCGTGCAGTGCTGGGCCGTTTCCGTGGCACTCCGGCCCACTGTGTGGGCAACCAGAGCGCAGGGCTCTGCCAGAGGAATCCACTCGGATCACTTTCACTCTATAGAGGGGCATCCCCACACTCAAGCAAATGGATCAGCGGACACCTATACACTGCAGCAGCCTGTGGGACTCTGCATAAACAGTAGTAACATCGTGCACAGGGAAGCTGCCACTTGCTCACGTCAGCATTTAAAAAAGAAAAAAGATTAGATGTTAGATTTTCTTGGTGTTATGATATTCTGTTTCTGGATATATAAAACACTTGTCATTGGACCTGGTTCAAGTGAGACATATGAAAATGTCAAACTGTAATTTTAGAGCAGATTTAATGTTATTCACACATTTTGTTGGGCTTAGTTCAGTCCAGGGGGGTTACACGTGAGTCTTATCCTCTGAGCAGCTCTAAGTGCGCTGTGAGATGGCAGCTCAGATATCACTTATAATTAAAAAAGCAGAGGAGCCTGTGACATGAAAAACTCCTTTAACCCTCACCGCACTGTTCTTTGTAAAAAATCTTTTTTTTAAATTATTTCTTTTCTCGTTAATGCCTTGTATGTAGAAAAGTATCGAGGTGACAACCAGATTTCATGTTCTATATGTCATGTAAGACTATGCATGAACAAATATATCGTGCTTTAGTTTGCAAGAAAGTCACTGACAGACAAAGGAATGTACCATTTATTATCCTACATAGTGATTTTGTTTGGGGTCAGTGAGACTCCAGTGAGGTCTCACTCCCTGTTAGTGCTCTCATGAACAAACTATGCTTATTTGGAATTTAGGAGGGAAATACTGTGTAAAAACTACTCTCAACACCAATCATGGCCGTACAGAGTATGAAAATTCATTCTATTTAACCAGGTTTTAAAGCTGTGGTCTCTGAGAGCCAAAACAGAAATAATATGTCATTTCCGTTCTGTTTCCAGATCTCTGAAATATGTCATCAGATCAAAATCACTTCAAAGCAAAAAATCATGAAGCATCAAGCCGATAAAAAAAGTTCAGCATGTTTTTGGAGCTGCTAATGTTAAGTTGAAGGGGTTTGTGGAGATGTTAGTTGAACTGGCTGAGGCTGGGTTGTCGGAGGAGCGAGGCAGGTGGTTGAAGCCGGTTTGGCGGAGCGAGCGCAGGCGGTGGGAGCTGATGGCAGAGCGGGTGCAGTTGAAGTTGAAGCGGCGATCCAAACTGGAACTACAAGCGAGGACTGAGCTGGACGTGGCAGGTAACAGGAGAGACTGGAATGATGAACCTGAGGCGCAGACAAACACAGGATTAACAGGGTTCAGGCAAGCACAGGGTAAATACTGGCAAAAAAAACCAAAATGGGAACTTGGCCGTAGCGTTCGTAGCACACCGGTAAACTGAACGATCTGGCGAAGACTGGAGGGGAAGAGCTGCGGTTGATTGAAGAAGTTGATTAGGTGATGAGTAGCAGGTGCTCAGGTGGATTGGCGAGGGAAGGAAGCGGAAAGCCACGCCCAGCCAGACAAAATACACAGACGGGGGAAACTGAGGACAAACAAACCACAGGGGAAGCGAGAGCGGAAGGAAAACGCAGCTTTAACATTAACAGCTGAAGACGACCCCCGACAAAACATTAGAATTAAGTGAAACGCTAAAATAAAGGGCAAATTGAAATACGTTGGGACTATATTTAAACCACGGTGCTTATCTTTATTTGTTTTATTTCATTATCTGTTGTTGCTCCACCCCTACATCCACCAATGGCCTCCCACGAAGGAGGGTAGGGATTTGTTATTAATCACCAATCTCTCTCCCTGTGCAGTGTTAAAGGTATTCTGTAGGGAGTGACGAAATCATAGCTTAGACCCCAGACATTAACTACAGTACACATCCTCTGTATTCACATATTAATACAAGTGTTGCATGTGAGCTGTCCAAGTGAATTTTTATCGTTCGTAAACATGAGCCTGCATCTCTTCCCCCCTTTCATTCTTCAAATGCAATCTGCTTTTCCTCTTAAAAGATTAAGCCTACATCCCCAGTGGCTCTCTTTAACTCCGTAAGTTAAGTGTGTGAAGTATGTTTTTAGGTGTATTTTCTGTATGTGTGTGTGTGCCTCTGTGCATATGCTCATGTGTGCCATAGAAGCGGGCTGAGCGACAACAAACGCCGTCTGCAGCAGAGCGTGTGAGATGAGTGTCCTCTCTGCACTCACCCGACACCTGAACCCCCCCCACCCCCCTTCACACCTGATGCCTGTGGGCCTTGTATGTACACATGAAGAGAAACTGACACATTTGCAGGCAAATATGCACAGAAAATGCACTGATACAGTATGACCCAGCTGCCCTGTGGCAGACGTGGGACCTGGGATTAGACTGGGGGAGGGGGGGGGGGGTGCGCAGGGAGAGGAGGTAAACCAGGCCCCAACTGGGTCCCTCTCACTGGTGCTTGACTGGGCGCAGTCTGTCACCGCAAAACTTATAAAATCATATTATATTTGCTCTTGAAATTTCATTAAAATCTTGTTCCGCTCAGAAATTATCTGCAAATTAGGCGGTTGCGGATGATGAATATTACAATTACACTTATTAGTAGGTGTTTTCACTGTCTCTGGCATCCCACTGGGAGCAGCAGCAATGGAGCCGATGTACTAAGTTATTTGCCCTCTGTGCGGTAACATTTGATTGGTGTATTATTAGTCGCAGACCACCCTGCTTCTGAGCCCTACTTAAGTTTCCATTCTTCTGCTGCTCAGCTTTAATGCGGGGCTCTCCTCCCGCAACCCAAACATACAGGGGAGCACACACAGAGAATTAACCTAAAGACAGAAAGAGAAGAGCCGAGCGAGGCACAGCGCCGGCAAGTGTGTTCTGCTTCAGTGGAATGGTGATAGAGAAGGTAATTCAAGCCTCAGTGTTTATTTTAAGAGCTGATGATCTAGAGATGGCCATTAAAAGCAGAGGGCAAACAATTTAAGAGCAGTAAATCTGAATGGAGGAAAGGAGTGGGTGTGGGAGGACAGGAAGAGAGGGAGGGGGGATAGGGGTTCTCTCTGCCACTTTCTATGTCCCACTCTTTCTCCATGCAGGAAAAAAAAAAAATACTTGAGATGACAGTGAATTAGAGCAATCTGGCCTTCATTCTGCGGTTAGATTTTTATCTGTGGTTTTGGCCCTGAGAGCATCTCAGATCCCTGCTTTTTTTTTTTTTTCCCGCCTGCGCTTTACTGTTGTTTCTGTTCTATTCATCTGAGTTTACTTTCCCTTCTGGCCTGGCTGTAAAACTGACCCTAACAAGATACCGTTCACATCGAAAGGCATCAGGAATGGTCCCATTATCCCCAACGCCTCAATCCAGGGTCATTTTCCTCCACTAGGACCTAAACACACAGGCTAATGTGATTACTCCAAGGCCAAGTTTTCTGTTTTTTGATACATGCTTAGAATTTCTTTTTCCCCTCATCTGATGGACTGAAAGATTTTGTCTTTGGGCATAGATTCAAACTACACAATTCTGGCAGCTACATAGGGAAATCCTTATGATAAGAGCCATGATTATCCCAGTAAACTAAAGATGGCTTACACAGAGAGCTGCTGTTTAACAGTCTCGCAGAAAACTCAAGTGCCAGTATGCATAAAATCTAAGAATATACTAGTGTGTGTGTGTGTGTGTGTGTGTGTGTGTGTGTGTGTGTGAGTGTGAGTGTTTACCCTACACGACCAACGTCACATTCAATATATCAGCATCAGTTTCCACACAAAACGGCTTTCAGTTCAGTTAGACTTGCAAGCTGCTGCACATCAGTGATTCCCAACGTGGGGTGCTTACAGCTTAGACCAACTGATTAAAAAAAATATAGAAGTTACATACAAACATTTGAGTTTAAAAAAGCTATGTCCACATATTGAGTCAGCTATTAACACCCTGAACACACTTTGTTGAAAGTGCATGAAAAGTAGTTATTGAGCGAGCCGAGAAGAAATAGTTAGCTAAAAGTAATGGCTAAAGTAGTTAGCTTAAAGTAATGGCTAAAGTAGTTAGCTTAAAGTAATGGCTTAAGTAGTTAGCTAAAAGTAATGGCTAAAGTAGTTAGCTTAAAGTAATGGCTTAAGTAGTTAGCTTAAAGTAATGGCTAAAGTAGTTAGCTTAAAGTAATGGCTAAAGTAGTTAGCTTAAAGTAATGGCTAAAGTAGTTAGCTTAAAGTAATGGATAAGTAGTTTGCCAGAAGTAAAAAGACAGTTCAATTATAGCTAGTAAGTAAAGGATAATCATTTGAAAGAATTAGCTGAAAATATAATGGAAAAGTAAACAGTAGTAGCTAAATGTAATGGATAGACGGTAAAATAACAAAAAGTAATGAATAAAAAAGTTGAAATAGTTTGCTAAATATAATGAGTAAATGGTAAAGGAGACGGTAATGGATAAATCGTTTGAAACAGTTAACTAAAAGTTACGGATAAATGCTGAATAGCTCAATGTAATGGATAAATGGTTGAAATAAATGGTGTGGATGAAGGAGTATTTCAGTTCATCTGACAGCGCTGTGTGGTAATTCTAACACAGTAGGTTGGGAACGACTGCTGTACATCATTATCTCCTTGCCAAATAGTTTGCTGTAACTGTCGATTGATGTTGATTGAGGCTGTTGCTTTGGCAATGCAACATTTTTTTTGTGGGTGTGGGTGTGGGGGGGCTCACATTTTTCACCATGCTTTGCCGAAGCCGGCGTCCCACTGAGACACATCTGATATGCAACCCAAAACCCAACTTACAAAAAATTGCGGTTCCCCCCTTCTAGACTCTTGCCCATCTCCTTTTCACTGGGCTTTAGATGTGTGATGAAGTTATCCCGACATATTTTATATCCTAATGCAAAACAAACAGAGCCAAATTACACACATTCTTCCCCCATACTGATTCGTGGAAGTTGTTAACCAAATAAAGCTCCCTTTTCTCTTTCTCTTTTTCCATCTCACTTGTGCTCTCAGTGGATCTGTCCTGGCTAGAACTCTTAACTGAAATAGCCTCAAGCACAGAGACTCTTTTGTGGTCAGGCTTCTTTTTTTTTTTTCTACAAGGTGTTTGTGAAAAAGAACAGGATTTTCTCTCCTCGGGCTCAGGTCCCTGCATCGCTCCACTGCTGCCTGTCTGGCTTTCTTTGTCCAGGTCTGGTCTCGTAAACAGTCGTGTCTTACACACACTGTTTATCACACGCGGGGGGGGGGGCGACCTTGTGATTTTATTTTGGAAATGTTCAGGTTTTGCTTGGAATATATCTCAACTGTTGCTCATGAGCTCCTGGTTTTTTTGGTCTTTATGAACCACTTGTACAGAAAACACTTACCAGCTGGTCATAGTCTCTAGCGTCAACTAGCACGCTAGGCTAATGCTCTATTCGCCCCAGCATAAAGATACTGTGGACAGCGGTGAGGTAGCATCCGTTCATAGTATTAGCCTATTAGCCATTGCATACAAGGAGGAAAGTATTTTTCAGCCCTGGCTAAAGCAAAATTGTAAATATTGGCTTGAACATAATGCTGTAAATGTTAAATCCACAGTGGACTTTGAGTTCGATCTGCTGTTGAGCTGCTCCCTATATGAGGAAACTTTCAAGCATGTTAAACTTCTGGCTCCACCCCTATCAGTGATATCACAGCTGATGTCTGCTGTGATGGCAGGTTTGCATTCATGTGAGCTTATGTAACTTTTAAAAAGAAGGAGAATAAAAAAAATCCCAACATAATTACCAATTACAAATAGAAAGTTGAATTCATTTGCATTTACAAGCTCAGTCTCTTCAACACATTGAATTTTCTTGCGATACACTGGTAACTTTTATCTCTTCAATCACTCATTAACTGCTCACAACTCATGTCTACAGAGGCCATAACCTGTCACACAAGGAGGCGGTGGTTCATTTGAAGAGGTCACAAGCAAAACAGTTTGGGGACCTCTTTGTTAAATACACACTATAAGTAACTAAGCTTTTACTTTGTGCTACAAACAGTAAAGTACGTATGTATCTACATTGGCTGAGTGAGCGGAGAGTGTTGTGCAGTCTAAATTAAAGGCTGCGTGTGCAGACTGTGTGCCTGTCGAGTGTTGCTTTGTGATATGTATGATGTACTGTGCATGTTTCCATGCTGAGAATATTATTACTCGGTTAACTAAGTCATTTTTTAGCACTGACAGAAGGGCGAACACGCGTCACGCACAAACACACACACAAACACACACACACACACACACTCCCTTACTCAGGCGGACATGTGTTCTGCACAGCCTGTCATTACAGAAGCCTTGATGTGGTCACTGGGTGGCACTGAGGCCTCTTATTATTGTCGTTTTATGAAAACTTTCACTCTCTCGCTCCATGGTGCGCCCTCCGTCCCTGCTTCTTCTCTTTCTGTCCTTCATGTGTACCCTGCTCCTGCCTCTATCCCTCCTTCTTTCCAATCCCATCCCTCCTCCCTCCCTCCCGCCGTCTCTCCCACCTCGTCCAAACCCACATCCATTTCTCTTGCTGTTGCAATGGGACGCCTGTTTGTTTTTAGTGTGTAAACCATCCTGACACACGTCCCGAGGGCAAATGGCGGATATAGGAGCGTTTTCTTTTTTTTCCTCCTTTTTCTGTGTTTGTGTGAAGGGAGCGATATGAAGGGTTGGGGTGGGGGTCGTGGGGTTGCAGCAGCACACAGTTAGGTATAAAATGGGAGTTGGAGCAGGTCCAGGCGTTGTTCCCAGCTTTGTCGATTGTGGTTGACAGTTATTGTGTTTGGTTTTGGAATAATAGGGTTGGTAACTGCAGGGTGACATCCCACCACGACCCGCTGATGACTGTGCTCTGTGTTGCTTTGAGTGTAACATGTAAATTCAAAAAGACTTGTTCCACCAAGCGCTGGCCTAACATTTGCCTTCGCTCCTCCACCTTTCCACCTGTCATGCGGCTGTTTTGCTTTGAGGATTTATGAGATCGAGCTTTGTTTATTGTAGGCCATAATTTATTATTCTACTGACTGAAGTCGAATACACCTAAACTGATTGAATTGCAAGCTCCCGTCCTCAGGCAAAGAACTACAATATGGGGTGAATGGGTTTGTGCTGCTCTTACAGAGACCTCTCTGTAGGAGTGGCACTGTAACGTATATATTTGAGAACGTTTAGAAAATTAACTTTGCGCTTATGGGAACTCATGGGATGCTGATTTAAGGTGACAGTGTCAGATAATTCAATACAAGAGCCCAAGTGGAGAGAGTAACGCACAAGGAGAGTGAGGTTGTACAAGTGTGTGTCTGCACACACTGACAGCCACACACACATGCAGAATGTTTTGCATGATTGCACCTTAATTAACAAGGTCTTTAGGAGTTCGGGCCCCGCGGCAGTGTTGGATAAATAAGTGAAGCGAGTCACCTCGGGACAGCAACAGGTAAATCCTGTTTAGATCAGCCCCAAGGCGCTACTTGTTCCTTAATTTGGCTATCAACACCCTCCTCCCTTTCCTCTCTCACCCTAATCACCTCTGCACCTCCCTCTAATCTTGTGCATGGATCATCTCCTCATTTCAGGGTTTTTTTCTTAACATCCTCTTTTTGTTGTTGTCCTCGCGTTGCTCAACTTAAACTGCTTATCACACACACACACACAACATACACGGACACACACACAGACACACACAGTTTGATGTATTGAGCTGATGAACGTGAAGCGGGAGGGCAAGGTGACACTGACACTTGTTATGCCAGCATATAGTGACAGAATCTGCTTGCACAGTCAATGAACCGTGTACAGGCATCGGACAGGGTGTCACATTTGGTTAGAAAATAAAAAAAAACAAAAACAAAACATAGACAGATACTTTAGACTCAGATACGGATGCAGTTGGAGTGAGTTGGATTCGGACTGCTCCTCTTTCCCTTCCCCTGACCAGGCAGTTAGCGCGAGTCTGTAATTAGCACCTCTAACTTTGTTAGCTCCTAACCTCATTTGCTTTGAAAGCCCCATGACTAGCCCTGCTAACAATGCGTTAGAGCAAAAGATACAGCACACATGGGTCATTGCAGGCTCAGTGACACATAGTAGCCTACTGCCCCTGACTTACTGTTCCACTTGGAGCACCGGTGGGGAATTTCAACACACTGCTTCCATGTTCTCTTCTCCACTGTGCAGGCGTTAATAACTGTAACTGGGAACCTACTCATTCTCACGTCTTAGATATTTGAGCTGAACTGTGATAATTGATTTATTTAATTTAGTGATATTAAGAAAAGCAGGCGATCCTCAGTAGCTGTACTGAAGTCATATTTTCAAGAATAGCATGATAGCTTATTTTTGCTTTTATTTCCAGTGCTGTTCCGAAACTGAAATTTCCCATAGCTCAAACTAAAACAGACTTTCCTTGACTTTAGTGTCAGTGATCATTTTAGAAAATGTATAGGAATCATCGCCTCATATTTCAGATTTAAACCCAGTATTTTTCATTGCATGTGCTGTTTAGAAAGCAGCTGAGCACCAATAGAATTTCAGAGTTCCTTCCTGATCCATCTGTGCTCCTGGTGTGAGTATAACTTACAGTAGCGTGGAGAGTCTCCTGAGGTCAGGGAGCTGAAAATCACAAAGACATGTGGAATGCTGAAAGTTGGCCAATACAAACAGGCAGGCCTGGCTCTCCATCCGTGCAGAGCTCAACAACCACCAGCTAACTTACTACCATCCATGTAGCTATAGGTCCTGAAGCAACCAAGAGCTTCAGTCGTGTCTAGAAGACATGGAACAACATGGGCAGCCCACAGAGAGGCAAAGTGTCGCTACTTTCCAATAAAGCAGGTAGATTTCAGTCGGCATGTTTGAGCTTGTTGGTTAGGGTGAGGATGCCAACAGTGTTATTGTGGATAACTCAAAAACAATGACCTAAAAATGGCTAAAATCTGTGGAGAGTTGTGTTGTTTGGTTTTTTTTTTCTCATCTTTGTTGTTTTTGCTTTTGCTAGTTGTCAGTCTTCTATTCGTATTTATTTATTACTTATACAGATTGATACGTTTAACTGTTATTTAAAAGTAACTTAAAGGTCCCATATAGTCTTAAGGCAGATTTCCATGTGTTGTTTGATTATAGATCAGGTCTAGGTTCTATATTAATACTGTGAAAGTATCAAAGCCTCAGTCCACAGAGAAATGCACACAGCCTGTATTCAGAAACTGAGCCTTTAAAATGAGCTGCCAGGACTTTTGTAACTTTGTGATGCCACGACAAAGCAGTCACTGCTCTCAGCCATGCCCCAAGCCCCGCCCACCTGGACCCACCATCCAACCTTGCAGGATTTGGTTTCTCTGAGTATATACCTTATTGTATCACTCAGAAAACAGAAAGCGACCTGTTTTTACTAAAGCTCCAGAGAGAAGCCTGAGAGAGGAGATGTAAAACTACAGTGAGATGGTTTTCGGCTCTTAAAAATCACTTAAAATTACAAATATATCTTCTTATGGATCAACACTTCAAATAAAACACAGGAAAAGTGTAAAATATGGGACCTTTAACCACACCAGATCTAATGACTGCCACTTGAATCAGAAACTCAGACAGCAGCTACTCCTATTTAGCTACACCCTTTATTTAGTTTATTGCCAAACAATCTGAATTGCCAACATGTCAGGTCATCAAAGTGAAAATTTATGTATTTGAGAGACTTATATGGAAAACATAAAATGTAGCTTTAGCTAAGGAAACTCAGGCTTCCCTTCACAGAACGCATTAAGTCCACTCTTCACTGTGTTGTGTTGGCTGATGATGACAGGCTGCAGCAGCAGTAGTGTTGCAGTAATAAGTGGGACATAAATTATTGCAGTCACATGATTGGCTGATGAACGGATGACTCATAGTGAGTGGTGAGTACTGACAACATGAGCTGAGTTGGGTGTTAGGTTGTCTTCCATGTGGCTAGCTGCTTGATTTGTCTGCACACATGGCAACAAAAGAGGAAAGAAACCAAACATAAATGCACCATTTCTAAGGTTTAGTTTTCAAGCTTGTTTGATGAAAGTCACAGGCTGCACCTTCGCCTTCGCCCACAGAGTCCAAAGGTTTGCATTTTGAAACAAAAACAGACTTCACAAGGAGCTGACTGGGTTTTCTTCCCCCATTTTCTAATCAAAACCATTATAAGCTGCACCCACAGAGGGTCGATCCATGAGGCTCAGTTTCTCTCCCCGCCACACATCCATAACAATAGGGCATTTTGGTCCAGCAGAACTCAGTTGGCTGCATCAAAATGAAGGGAGCAGTTAGGGTTTCACTTACACAGTCAGGGAAACGGAGCGAAAGGGGGGAGAGAGAGGCAAAAAGAGAAAACAAACACACAGGGATTGTTGAATTATGGGTAAAGACAGCTGAGGCTAACCAGGTTTGGTTTCCACGGTGCAGTGGGGGGGCTTATTGAAAAACAAAAAAGTCTATGACTCAGTCTTGCACTCAAGGAGACTCTCAGGCTGTAGACTTTCTCTCCCCAGAAATTCAACAAAAACACATGCAGTTGAATATAAAGGAGAACACCTTCAAAAACATAAAACCCCAGGGTTCAATATGGTCACGAAAATGTTCCACGTATCCTCACTGTTAATGCCAAAAAAGGAGGGGGGGGGGGGTGGAGGAATGGAGGGAGGGAAAAGTGAACGAGAGGAGGGATCTGTCTTCACATTTGCTATCAATTTAGGGCACTGAAAATAAGCACCAGGTTTCACTGGAGCCGAGTAGAACACCAGGAATGTTTTTCTATATAAAACCAAGGGAGGGAGAAATCAAGAGAAATGGAGCTGGGAAGAGAGTGAGAAAAGGAGAGATATAAGGTTAAGAACAGGGGTTAAAAAAAAAGGGGGGGGGGGACAAAGCAAAAAAAAAAAAAAAGAAAAAAAAGGCAGAAGAAGAAGACTGCTGTTTGACAATAGCACCTTGGGTCCAGATGTTTGTTGAGAGTTCAGCTCACGGGGCAAAAGTGAAGCAGTTTGTGAGTCATGCTGACCCTGTTGTGAAGGGCAGGTAGACAGTTTAATCATTTAACCGTCAAGTAGATGTAATACTCAGTCTGAGTGTTTGGTATGTGATTATGGGGATGAAGGGTTTAAGATCACACACACACACACACACACACACAGATGTGGATTTCTACACCTAAACACCTAAAAATGCACGTTTCTTCGAATCTGTGGGCGAGTAATCGCCCACATACAGATGACAATGCACTTTTTTTTACACTTGCTCTGCACACTTGCAGGTCCATGTGTTTTTGTGTGTGTGTGTGTGTGTGTGTGTGTGAGACGGTGTCAGTGGGCTTGGTGGAGACCGGAGACTCCCTGAGGGCCCTGACTGGGCACAACGGATGAAGGAGGTTATCTTTTGAGAAGATAATCAATAGTTCTAAATTTGAGCAGCAACACGGTCCCATTTCTGCTTGTGACACAGTTTGAACAGATGTAGCTGCTGCTGAAGCTCCACTTTTCTGTTGCTTTCTGCACCGTTTGCTTCATCAGCAGGAGGGTTTAGAAAATCCTGTGGTTTAGTGATTCCCCAGTGGATACTCCTTCTAATGCCAGGAGGTACGTGGAAGGACTGGAGAGCAATTCAAATAATTTATGATTCGATAAAAAAAAAAAGAAGATATATCCACATATTGAGTCAGCTGTTACAACTGAACATGTTGCAATTGAAAGTGTGTGGGAACTAAGCAAGCGAGCAGAAAAAGGCTCAGCGGTTAAAGGTCCTTATTTTACTCTTCTTCTGTGTTTTATTTGAGGTGTTTATGGTCGGTGAGTCAATCGGCTCTAATTGGCTGAGTGATCAAATGAAAATATAGTATATTGCAGGTAAACACTCAGAGAAAACAGACCCTGCAAGGTTGGATGGTGGGTCCAGGTGGGCGGGGCTTGGGGCATGGCTCAGAGCAGTGATTGCTTTGTTGTGACATCACAAAGTTAAGGACGTCCTGACAGCTCGTTTTAAGGCTCAGTTTCTGAATACAGTGCATTTCTCTGTGGACTGAGCGCTTTGATAGTTTCACAATATTAATATAGGATCTGCTTTATAATCAAAGAACACATGAAAATCTCACATTATACAATATGGGACCTTTAAAAATTTTGTTGAAATGGCTAGATCAGAAAATAGATAATAAAAGGTAATGGGTGAACCGTTGAAATGGTTAGCTAGTAGTATGAATGCAACCTTGTACAAACGGAACTAGATTTTGACAGCTCAATTGCTTGAAATAAAAATATTGTAATGATGCTACTTTTACAAAGTTAATAGTGTAAACTAATTGAGTTAAATGAGTTCAGATGAGCACATCTGGAACATGGTGAGTGTTGTGTTAATGAAGGGCTGCTTGAGTTCATCTGACAGGCTGTGGGGGTACATGAGACAAAAACAAGTTTGGGAACCACAGTTGTAGTTTACTAATGTTGGATACTTAAGGTTTTGAGAACTCTACAGAGGCAGATCAGTGTTCAGTTGGTTAGAAGTTTGTATACATGAGGTTGTGGGATACAGTGGTCGTCTTTCACAGAGAGCTGGACTCCGGCAACAGTCTTAAGTCGAGTGGTTGACCCTCTAACAAAGCTCCTTCACCCGGCTCTTCCCACCAACAAAGTGCTGCTCTTATGCTGATAGAAACAGTTGAAAAAGACTCCGGAGAAGAAACAAGGAGGGAGTTAAAGAGAAAGAAAGCGAGAGGGGAGAAAAGGGGGGTAAGAGACAGACCAGATGTGTCTTTTGTTTAGATTTGAACGAAGCGGAAAGGAAGGGTGTAGGAGTTAGGAGGCGAGCTTGCAAGGAAGAGAAAGAGAGAGAGGGAAAGCAAGTGGGAGTGAGTGGATTTTTTTTTTTTTTTTTTTCTTGAGGGGAGGACTGTAATGAAACCAAAGCATTCATAGCTGAGCGCCTGTATGTGGAGAGAGGGGGCTGCGCCATACAGTATGTGATTACCTACCAGCAAAACCACATTCATTATACTAATTGCTACAATGGTCCTGGCGGTTGGGGGCTGAAAAGGGGGCGACAGCGAGAGGGGCTGCATTGTTAACATTTGTTAGGCTCATTGACTCCAGAATTCATGGTGTCTGTCATTATAGGTCGCTGGGATATTCTCCAGGGCCTGCATTTATAGAGAAACTGATAATCTCTAAATCTTGTAGAGTGTACATCATCATCATCATCATCATCATCATCATGCCGGGCCCCTGCGAACTTAATGCATGCAGAACAACATGCGATGCCTTTATCCAGATTGCCGTGCATGAGCGCACACGTTCAGCATGTGTTATGCATTCAGGCCATCGAAAGCAGCAAAGACATTACCCAAAACAGAACCAGGGAGGCCAAGATTTGAATGATTGAAAGACGAGGCCTTTCCTGCATTTTGCTGCACAAAATAGCCAGGCTCCCAGCAGCTTGTGTCAATATTTCACTCTGTGCGTGCGTGTGTGTGTGTGTGTGTTATGTGTGTGCCCAGTGTATGCAGAGAGCGCGGAGCAGATGACTGGTATGACAGTTAGAACATGTGCGATGGTGAGCACACAGAGACTCACACAGCTCAATCTGTTGAGTGTCAAACCCAAATCAACCCAGTTGAGGAATGTTGCCAGTTGTGATCACCAATATGGCCAGCAGTTGTTTGTGAGACATTTGCGGCACATTGCTGAATTCTAGCGTGCCTTCACAGGAAATGAAGGACTAAGTGCCTACAACCCACCACCCCCCACCCCCCCCACACACCCACAGCCCCCTTAGCCACCCCCTCCCCCTCCCACTACCTAAGCCAACAGTGCAATAACATCATCACGATCATATGCTGTCAAGACCAACTTTCACCCCTTCCCTCTTTTTACTCGGGCTCAGCTCTTGTATTAGTCGGCCCGACACTAATGACCTGTTTTTAATCTTTGGCTGCAGAAACTGGTGTTTTTCAAATTGTGCAGAGAAACTACAAACAGGGACACAGCCCAGTAGGTGGCTGGCTTCTGCCTCTTCTTCTCTTCATCTGCTTTCTGCATCGGTGGAAGAAATATTATAAACAGTTACTTAAGTAAAAGTAACAATAACACAATAAACAAATACTCACTTAGAAGTAGAAGTTCAGCAGTCCTGCTGGATGGAAAGTACTAAGTGTTATCAGCTCCATGTATTTAAAGTATCAAAAGTAAAATAAAAGTGGCGCCTGTGACTGAAACATTGTTATATGACATTATTAGATTGTGTATCAATGCAGTAACAGTATTTTACTGTTGTAGCTGGTTGAGTTGGAGCTAGTTTTACTCACTTTATATTATACATATACATATATATATATATATATATATATTATACTTTATATACACAGTTATTGGTGGTGTAGTCCAGTGATTCTCATCTAGGGGTAGATGTTTAAAATTTCTTTTAATGACAACTTGATAATACAGGCTATAGGACAATGGTCAAGAAGTCCAGAAGCAACAATTTTATCTGGTGTGTTAGATAGAATTAAGTCAATTAAAGTAGATTTAATTGGGTTTTTCTGGTCTGGATAGGGGACTAATCAACTGGGATAAATTAAGATTCCTACAAATAATTAAATTAATTCAAAACTTTTATTAGCCAATCAGAGTTAAAATCACCAATTCAGAGTTAGCATATAAAGGAAAGCAAGTCTGCCATCTCATCAAGAGAGATGACCTATAGGCCCCCACCACTGTGATTAAATTATTGGAACCCAATTCTGTCTTCAAAGCAATGAATTCGAAGCCTTTTGGCATCGTAACAGCATTTGAAACAGTGACAGGAAAACAAGATCTAACATATATGGCTATTCCACTTCCCCTGCCAATGATTTGGTGTGGTGGATAAAGCTGTAATGCCAAATGGAAATACAACCACTTCAAAACTGTTGGTACGTACAGTGTTTGAGTAAATGTAGCCCTCTTAGTTACTTAGTTACTTTCCACCACTGTGTGTTTTTCTTTTTTCTCTTGTCTTCATCGCCTGGTTCGTCTCTGTCTGGAGCTGCTGCTGCTTTGTTACTGCTGCCTGGGCCAGGAGAGACCCAGGAAGAGTCAGTCTGGCCAAGGTGGCTGCTGCCTGCTGACACAGCCAAAGTAAATGAGCAACACTCCCTCCGCCCTCAGTCTCTTGGAAGTGTGCGCTACTGTTGTAGGAGGCTAAAGTTGGAAGGGAATTCCCTTATGTGTACCGGTTTAATATTGTGCATGGAGTATTTTATGGACGTCGATGTATATGTTTGCTGTGTGGGTGTGTGTGTGTGTGTGTGTGTGTGCGCGCAGTCAGTCAGTCAACAAGATTGATGATAGATTCCCATCAACTGTCAGGTGGTTTTTACATAGGTCAGAAATAGCCGCGGGGCTATGAGAAGAATTGGGGGATCAAGTGGTGCAGAACGGGGTTGGCATGACAACTCAGCTCAGGGTCTGCTCTCTCACTGGAGGTTGACAGCTCACAGATGATATCATGTTTACTTATGCTGGCACATCACCATATCAACATTATCGAAATGCCCCCACCCACACACACACACACACACACACACACACACACACACTCACACACACACATACACCCGTGCCTGCGCTACATACTCCCTGGGTCAGAGCTAAACCACAGCGGCCTGACTAATCAGACCACACACACTAAGGGAAACGGAGAGGAGAAGGACGTTGAGGTGGGAGTTTGCTGTTTGACGTCTAATGCTCTGCAGGGCAGCGAGGAAGAGAGGGGAGCTGGGCGGAGAGTTTTGGGCTGGGGTGGGTTTGTATGCGTATATGTGTGGAATCTGTCCCGCAACGTGGGGAGAGTCCCTTCCCAGAGCAGGGAGACAAAGAAGAGGGAGAGGAGGAAGAGACAGAGACTGATTAGGGCCGTGACCTTAGGGAAAGTGCACAGCAGGAGTGTTTGAGGTGGAATTAACCTCTTAAATCCACTGATCTGCCACTGGGACAGTCGTGTCGTGCAGCCAGACTTTGTCTCAGAAATCACAGAAATGTATTTTTAATTTTTCAAATATAGAGTCTTACTGAATTTTGGAGGAAAATAAAGGAAGCACTTTCAAAGAAGACTCAAACAGGTGCTGGAGTAAACAGCAGACAAATCTAAAAGGAGAATCTTTTCTTTTTATTCACTGCTTTTGTGCATTGTTTTAATCAGTCGCATCTTCATCAGGCACTGAACAGCACTAACAAACATCACATAAAGAAGTACATTTTTCTTTATTTCATTTTTTTTTCTTTGTCCCCTTTGTGTCCTATTTTATTCTTGTTTTGTTAAACATTCAATTTTGCAAACTAAATGGTGACTTAAGCTGTCAAATTAAAAGTACAATATTTTATTCTGAAAAGTAGTGAAGTACGGCTTTTTAGTTAGTTCGTTTGTTTACATTACATTTCTTTTGATTATTTTGTTAATTTGACATTTTTTTTCTTGTCTCTTTGGAGCGGTGTCTGATTGACTCTGATGTTGTTTAGCACTCCAGATGTTCACACCTGTTACCAATGATCACTTTATTTTCTACAAACACATATAAGGATGTGTTAAACCAGTGTCAGGATGGATGGATGTATGTATGTATGTATGGAGCAGCTCCTCCTCCAGGGACTAAAGTAAAATGCAGCTTTTGACTTGTGGTTAAAACAGTCACAGAAACAGAAGCAGAAACAAATAGTGTACTTGTTTTGGTGAACATGCAGCTCTGTGACAGCGATGACAGCTGAGTCGCGCCCTCCCCGCTCGTTCCCTCTGTCTCTCTGTGGCACGGGGGGCTCCCATGTAGGGTGCATTTGAAGTGGCTTCTGGGAGGCCCTGGAGCGTGCCGAAAGGTCAGAGGTTACAACAACTGGGCCTCCCTGGACCTCCCCAACCCCAACCCCCCACCAACACACACACACACACACACACACACACACACACACACACACACACGCACACGCTTTACCCCTCCTGCTTTCATGTCACAGATCACTTCCAGATCCCCCTGACACATTAGGCAAAAACACTCCTGCTCCTGTCATCCTGCGCTCGCTGCTGACAACTTAACATTTGAATGTTGTATGTCGCACACCCCCTTGCCCCCTCACCCCCCCACACACCCACACACACACACACACACACACACACACCATCCCCACTGTATCATTATTAAGTTACAAATGCCCCTTGAACCGCACCTCCCTCCCCCCTCCTCCTCTTCTTCTCTGTTTCAGGGACACGTGTCATTGTAAACGCACACATATCTCATGAATAGGCCATTATGTTTTGTCTGAGGGTGGAACCCACAAGTATTAACTAGAATACATTCTATTGCATTTTGCTTCTGTGTGCGTGTGTGTTTAGGTGTGTGTTTAGGTGTGTGTTTGGGTGTGTGTGTGTGTGTGTTTTTACATGTGGGCACGTTCGCAGCTTCTCAGGAGGATGTTTTGTTCTCCTCCTCGCTTACACAGAAGAATCTGTCTTGCGCTCAGCGAGGTGTGAAATTGCACTGTCATCCGCTTCACCTGTCAAAGAGGGAGGGGTGAGGTGGGGGGGGGGGGTGGCAAAGTGGCTCAGATCCTTTGGAACATTATTTCTCTCTGTTATTCTGTCACCCTCTCCTCTCTTTTCTTTTCCTGTTCTGGAGATCTGTATCAGGGTTTCACGTTCGCTGTATCACCCACCAACCCCCCTCCCCCTCCCCCTCCCTCCCCCTCTGCTTAACATCTGTTTCCAGTGAGGGCCAGAAAGGGGGATGTCGAACTCTTAAAATTAATTAGCGCATTACCAAATGCTTGAGTTAGAAGAGGCCTCGCTAGACCTCAGTTACTCACCCCACTCCACTACTCCTCGCTTCTCCTTGCTCCACCAAACCCACATCTCCCCGAGTCCCGGGGGGGCGGTTTATCACCCAGGACCAATTAGAGTAGGAAGTGAGGTCGCTGACCCTCTGTCAGGCCTCATCAGCTCCCGTGTCACCTGACAGGGGCCATGCCACCACAAGGAGGAATATACAGAGAGAAGGGGGGGGGGGGGTCACTGACATCATGAAGCAGGGTGCTGCTGAGCTGAGACGAGACTGCACCGAGGCGCTCTCTGCACCTGTGTGATGATTCATTTATTCATTTATTAAATCCTTCTCTCCTTTGTTGTTGAGTCGCTGGAGCCTTTTTCTAACAAACACAGGGTGGAGAGCGAGGAGATGTCTTGTTTCCGGTCTGTGAAAAGTACTAACAAAGATAATGTCAACACACTCAGCCTCAATCAGTTACCTTCCAACATTTTCCCTCCACAAGAGAAAACAAGAGTGAGAGTTTGCAGCTATGCTCGCAGCTGACACTGCACTTGGGCATAAGCAGCGCTTTGAAAATCCTAATGTCACCATGCTAACATGCTGTCATTGATGTAGATGTAATAGTTTGACATGTTAGCATGTTAATGAGCCAGTTCTGCGGTGTGTTCACTGTGTTTAGTGAAACCATGATGCTAATATACGTCTTTTTCCTTTCTTCTTCTATGTTTCTGCTGCTGCCGTGCCGCTGTCCCAACAAAAGGTAAGATACCTCTGAACTTATACTCCTACTTTCCACCCTGAACTCCTCTCCCTTATATTCTTCCTCTGTGTTTTTAATATGCTCTTTCTAAAACAAAAACGACCTACGATTTTCCTGATGTTGAGACAAGCATACGGTGAGGACATGTCCTACAGTTCAGCCTTGTATCTCTAGCGATTACGCTCATATTATACAATTCTGCAGTGCACGATTTATGTTATGTGCCACGTTGGGGGGAGTCAAGGGAGGAAGTAATGAGCACTGTGTGCAGGATGTTGGTTGGGGTGGTGTTTGGGCATGAAGCATATCCGACCTCAACACAGGAGAGTGGAGTTTGCGTCCCGTTGCAAACCAACACTAAACTGTGGATTTTCCCGAGCCTTAATGTTTTCCTCGTGCGCTCCACAGCACTACTCGTGGCCAAAACTCGTTTTTTTAAACACCAGCATTGAATATTTAAAACATTCTTATAGTATAATTTGCAGAATTGTTGCTGAGTTGAAGCTGCATGCTGTGAGCCAAATGCTTTAAATGTAAATGCTCTGAGCTGCACGTGTCCTGATGTTTAACTGAGGTCATTATATATATATCAGCTTTAAACCTTAATAAGATATCGCCATCATCACCAGCAACAATAGATCATTGTCTTACACTTTTCATGAAACAGTTGGAAGTTTTTAGATTTTAATTAGATGTGTTTAGTGAAGGAGCAGAGTGACAATCACTCCGAGCTAACTTTAACTTTTTCAATTCAGAATAGTTTTATAGCGTTTTGGAATGAAGCCTTCCTATTGTCCCGTATTCTGTTATAATGGATACAACACAGAAGAGTGTTTGAAGCTCCCACTCCTCCTCTCCTTCTGTCAAGTCTCGACTGCAACACCTTAATTTGTTCCCAGACTACATATTTGTCACCCTCTCCACCCCCCCTTCCCTCCCAATCATCCGTCTCTCCGCCTCCTCGTCTTCATCCTCCACCTTTCCCCTCTCTCGCATCCAAATTCTCCTACTTTCTTTTTTTTTTTTTTTTTCCCAACCAGCTCTATCTCCCATTACTCCAACTCCTCCTCCGTAACATTCGGCTTATCTCACCCCATCTCCCCTCTCAAGATCTCTGCTTCTTTTCTCCTCCCTCAGCTGCCTCCCTTCCTACCCCCTCCTCTTCCTCCCAGCCCCAGCTCTGTTTGCGCCTGTTTACCTCCATCGTTCCACCAGATGGTTTGTGTTAAACTCTGCGTTTGACAGCTCGGCTCAATTTTTTTTTTTTCCCTGATATTATTTTAACATCAGGGGGATTGCTCAGACCTGGAGGAACACAGAAGAAGGACAAGCAGGGGGTAAAAGGAAATTAAAATATGAAAAACCCTGATGTATTAAAAGCAATTATTCCGTCAAGTGAAGGGCAGCAGTCATCACTGAGCCCTTTTCAGTTTGGTTCCCTGTGTTACTTTTTTTTTTCAATACTTAAAGGCACATATAATGTAATATTGATTTAAATCACATCTGTTAGGGTGATTTCATCCACCCCCTCTCCCTCTGCTGCATGTCTTTGGAAGAGAGAAGGGGCCCGGGCTGCCAGGAATAATTGCTTGTTTGCTGGTATTTACTTAAAATCTGTCAAAGGCAGAGAGAGAAAACGACTAAATGCAAGAATTAGAAAGGGAGACAGAGAGAAAGAGAGACCACTCGGCCCCTACACAGATCATTATTTGTTGGTTGTCTTAATGCTGCTGACAGGGAAATGTGTGTGTGTGTGTGTGTGTGTGTGTGTGTGTGTGTGTGTGTGTGTGTGTGTGTGTGTGTGTGTGTGTGTGTGTGTGTATGTGTGTGTCACGTTCCATGTATTCCCTACATATTGGTCCTGGAGTCACAGTGCAATATGATGCTTGTTAGAGACTATAAACCTACTTAGCTGTTGTCACATGGGTCTAGTCCTGATCCATCACACTGAACCAGGACGTTTCAGCTGCACAGGCGCTCATAAAAAAATATTACAGGAAGAATACTGAGAATACAAACTCGCTGGGTTGTTTTCTTAGTGGATTTTAAAGAGGAAAACATCCTACAGACATAAAGTAGCATGGCCAGAAGCCAAATTGCTTTAAAGTCAGTGAGTGAAGAAGAAATCCTTAGATTTTACATTTTTTCATATTAACTTTAAAGGAAGAGACATTTAAGTCTTGTAATAAATCTTTTTTTTGCCAATATTATTTGCATATTTCCCAAAAGTTAGATGAGAAGATTGATACCACTCTTCCACACTACACTGATGAGTCAGTTAGCCTAGCTTAGCATACAGGCCCACTAGCACCTCCACAGCTCATCTTTGTTTTTAAATCTGTACACGATAAACATAAAAACATGTTGTGGTTGTAGCTACACGAAACTCATTTGTTAAAGTAACTTGAAATGCAACATTTTAAGAAGTGAGATTTAGTGTTGTTGGACATATTTTTGAATCTTGGACCGGCCAGGCTAGCTGCTAGCTGTTTCCCCCTGCTTTTAGTCTTTAGCTAAGCTAAGCTAAGCTAAGCTAACCACCTCCTGCCTCCAGCTCCTACTAAACGCACAGACATGTGAGTGGTATTGATTTTGTCAGCAAACTTTCTTCAGACGAGCTAATGAGCGCGTTTCCTTAAATGTTGAACTATTTCTTTAAAGAAATTGCCCCGCAACCTGGTGAGTTTTTTAATTTCATCATCTTTCCTGCGATGGCCATCCAGTGTTTTGTCTTTTGTGGTGTAGTCAGTGAGCAGCCTGAGTGTGGAAAGCTGACCTCCTTATTGCACAGTCTTTAATCCTGTGCCATAGCTGTTTGATTTCCAGTGTGCTGGCCGTCTCCTGAGCTGCATTAGTCTGATTATACTGTAGCGTTGCTTGTTTGGTGGGGAGGCCCGGGGCTGCAGGCTGACTGAGCGGCTCTGCCTGACGTTCTGGCCTCTGCCAACGCGCTGTTCCCACTGTCTCCCTCCTCCTCGTCTCCTCCCCTCGTCCTGCTCCCTTTCCCTCCTTCGCTCGCTTCGTTGCCTCCCCAAAGAACCACAAACAATAAACCCTCTGTTACATTTAACCTCCTCACGTGTTTCCCTTTCTCCCTCAATCCCTCCCTCCAGCCCTCGCTGGTTCTGTCTCGTACTCACTTGTTGCTTTTTCTCTCTCCCTCTCATAACATTATGGCTGTTTGGGTTCTCTCTTCGGTCTGTCACTCATCTCCCTCGGGTGTTTTGGGACTTGTTTGTGGGCTTGGACCATACAGTAGAACAAAGACAATACACACACACACATAGACACACTCTTGGTCAGGCTAACTCTCCCACTCTAAGCCAATGACAGCGGTGATTAGTATCTCATAACAGCTTAGATTGTGTGGAAAGTGGGTGTGCTTGTGTGCATGTTAGCTGGTACAATACCCTGGCAGTGGCATTACCACTCATCATAGCTCCACAGCAGCGGTAGCAGCAGTGGCATCGGGACAGCAAACAGATGTTGGCCTAATCTTCCCCTAATGAGATTGGTCCCTCATTCCTACGTCTTTATGGGAGCAGCAAGCTGGCAGACAAGCAGGCTGACACTCTCTTTATGGGAGAACCACCACTAAGACAGAGTGTCGCCGATGTCTGGTATTCAGTAAGTGAGACAAGTGGATAGTTAGGCAGGTTGGAAGGTTGGGAAGGAGGCTGTCAATTAAGCAGGCAGGCGGTTTGTTAGACAAACAATCTGTTGCTGTAGGCGTGCAGGTAGGGCAGGTTCCTAGGCAGTGGAGTGGGTGGATAGAGAGGCAGAGTGTCAGTCAGTCAGTCAGTCAGACAGACAGGCAGACAGGCAGGTAGGATGGTAGGCAGATGAGCACTAACTCACAGGAGGCTCATTGGACAGGCTTTTTATCTGATGGCCTTCGCTGGTCAATTAGATTAGAGCACAGTACAGCAAAGTACAGTTAATTCTCTAGATTAACATCATCGCTGGTTTCTCAGACCACGAAACCAATTCACTTTTTCCATTTGCTGAATTTCATTACGCAGCATATCAATATCCAGGGTTTAACGTTGTGCACTGTTTTCCATAACAACACATTAGACTGTAATCTCAGCGTATAGATAAGAACAGATCATTTTCTTTAAGTCTGGTTTATAAAGCACCAAAAATGTCGCATTGTTTTTGTTTTTTGGTTTTTTTGTAACTAATGTCATCTGGATTGATTTGGTCTTCACCCACAATGCACTGTGAGGACTGACACAACCACGAGTCAGCTCCGCAGCCCACCTCATCAGGTGCGGTTGTCTTTACCTGTGATAACCCATGCAGACGTATGGGGCCACCTGCTGGTCTTCTTTACTCTGCACTTTGTTCTTACCCTGACATATATTTTTATATCTCCTTCATCCACATCCCCAGAAACATACTCAGTTGTTGTGGAGGAACATTTTAACATTTTTAGGTCTGGGCTGCACACCCAATCACGCTATCCTCTCAGGGCTCTGGTTTTACTGTATTTTTCTTAGTTGCCATCTCTTGTTCTGTTTTTCTTTCTCTTGCTTTTGCTCCCTCTGTAACAGGAACACACACACACACACACACACGCACAGCAGTCATAATAGCAGGGTTAGAGTGCAGGGCCGACCACTGGACAGTGTTTGTACAGAATGCTAGCATATGTCAAACCTGGCTTATTGAACTTAGACCGCAGCCTGAAACAGCCTACAGCTCAGCTCACAGCAGCAATGAATTGCTCACAGGAGAAACACACACACACAGACACACACACACACGCACACATACATACTCAAACACTTCTATGCATGCACGTGCACATACAGTATATATACGCACATAGATATGCAAAGACACACACACACACATATGCAGTGACAGGGGTTATTCGGTACGTTCTCCAAAAAGAATTACCTCATTTGAGCCATTAAGAGGCTACAGGCAGAATGAAAAGCAGACAGAGAGAGAGAGGGAGGAGAGAGAGAGAGAGAGAGAGAGAGAGAGAGAGGGAGGAGGGGGTGGTAGAGAAAGACAAAATGTCACATGAGAGAGATTGTGTGACGCATATTCATTTTCATGTAAGCTGATAGGCCCGCTGATGATCAGCTTTCATCTTGCGTACACTAATGACCTTAGCAAACGTACTTAACACACGGTGTTACACATGATTACACAGGCTGAGAGACAGTGCCAGACTGGTTGAGATGTGTGTGTGTGTGTGTGTGTGTGTGTGAGAACTGTTGTGAGCAGTGTGTGATTACTTTTTTTTTTTTTTTTCCAGTAACACGTTACAGGGATTACAATTAGAAATTCAGTAACTGCATTACAGTAATTAATCCCAGTTGCGCTCTGTCACTTTGACTCTGTGGACGTCAGATCCTTCACTGTCTTTGATGGAGACTTCTGTGGACAGACTGCTTCAGTACATGTCTTCGTCAGTCTGCTTGTTAAACCACAATGTTTTGCTTTGAGTTTGTCAGACTCACGATGGATAGCTTAAAATTTGGGCGTGCTACGCTAGCAGCAGCTAATGTAGCCTCGAGTTAGCTTCCAGTAGATGTGAGGGGGAGGCTACAGAGGTTTGGTAAGATCACTTCTTTGTAACTCCACCCCTCGCAGATTTTTCTTGTCGTCCTCAGCCTCAGTCGGTGCTGACTCACGTGACATCACTCGAGGTAATTTATCAGACTCTCCGGAGCCACAAAAGGTTTTATACAGCTTTGCGAAATCAGTAGAGTCGCTCTTTAAAGGCACCTCCGACAGAACTGAGCTGAGTAATGAAAGTAATGTTACACATCACTTTCGCTGTTGAGAACATAATAAAGTTATATAACGACTTTCTCGATGAGTAAGACGTGGTGAGTTTTGGTTACATTTGTCAAGTGACTTGCCCAACACTGGTTATGAGCAGGAGTCTCAGAGGCCTAATGTACTCCTACTTCTCCAGGCTCTTTCAGGACGAGTGTTCGGACGCCACACAGCACATAAACCGGTTTTCTGAAGACATCATAAATGTATTTTGTGCTTTTTCCACGTTTACGGCCTCTGAATCAGGTCCAGCGCTGTTTTTATTGCATACGTGCAGAACGTCCTCCGTCTTGTTCCTCCTTTAGGCAAATTTACGAGCAGACAACTGTTCAACATGTCGTCAGTCGAGGGAGCGGGATGCCCAGATGACCGTCTTGTTAAATGACTTTAGGGACACCTCATGCAGAGCTGTATAGTGTCTATAAGGACCTTATATGATCCTTAAGGGATACTCAGAGCCCCACTGTGGGTGAAATTAGCCCCAGATAATCATCTCCTTCTGGGCTACAGACACTGTGAGCAACAGGCCTGTTTTACACCCAATTTACTAAGAAGAGAGGGAACGACTTGCCTCGGTGACCCCTTTGCTCTGAGGCTAAGTGGCCTTTCCTGGTGGAATGGATGGCGACCATCAACCATTTCTTTAATTAACACCTAAAATTAAGCGTACGTAAATAAGCCTGGGAACGTAGCAGTGGTGTGTGGACCGGGAGGCGATGCAGCTGGAGCTGACCGCTAATGTGTTTCCCGATTAGCGGCAGGCTCGCGCTGCTTGTAAGACAAAGCAGAGAGACTGGAGAAAAAAAAGTGCCGTCCTTTCTTGGGAAGTGTCTCCGTAGGATGATGGATAGCGAGGACCCTTGAATCCCCCCCCCCCCCCGTCTCACTTTCTCTACTCTTGTCTGGTTCCTTTTCTCCTCAGTCTATCTCTCCCCCCCCCCCCCCCTCTCTCTCTCTCTACCCCCTCGTCTCTCAATCTCCCACACTCCCCTGCTTCTCTGTACCCGTCGTCATTGTGTCTTAAATCTCTCTTTCCGCCTGATTTTGTCTGAAAGGTGATAGTGGAGGTTCTCGCTATAGATGAAAAGAGGCTCTCTATAGATGAAAGGAGCTGTGTAGAATCAACACATTAGACAACCTTGCTGTTACACTCCCCCTTAAAGTAACAGACTGATGCAACACATTCCCTCACACACACATATGTACCATAAAGAGAGAGAAAGACTACTACACATTAAGATATCGTGCCCGTGGGAGGAGAGATACGCCAACAAGTAAGGAGATGAATAATGTTAATGCCTGTTAAACCACATATGTTAGAATCAGATGGGAATAAGCCTGGTTCTTTCCTCCCTCTAAGTCCAATATGAAATATATCTTCCTTTACATTCAGCCGAGATGTGTGTTTTTAAGTGTGATTTGTGTGTGTGTGTGTGTGTGTTCATGCTTCCACACAGAGTTTTGATGATAACAGAAAGATGTGTGCAAACAATGCGAGTCCACGTTAACCACAAGGATGCATACCACACATGCATGCATGCAAATACACACACACACAGACACACACACACATATACTCACACGTGCACACACACACATCTCGTTGTGGTGTCCTGCGCCTGTGTGGCCCAGCACTGGGATGTGGAGTGAAGCAGGAAATGTGTGAGCCATGAAGGCATGTGTTTATGCTGGCTGCAGTCGCCCATCACCAGCCAGAGGGAAAACAGACACCAGCACCGCTTCGTTTGCTCTCCATCTCTCTGCTTCTCCTCCAAACCCTCAACGTGATCTTTTCTCACCTCCAGCTCTCCAAGATTTCTTCTCTCGCACTAGTTCCCTCTTCATTTCTCTCTTTTTCCTTCTCCTTGTTTTTCTTAAATTTTCACAGCCGAAAACTAGGCTGCAACACGCACAAAAATGAGGTCGACTACTACGTATATTAAACAAGATAATTCCCTTGATAACAGTGAGCAAGTCTTTAATGTATTCACAGTTTAAAGATGGGCATAAGCCACAAGAAAAATCGGTTCCAGAAACAAGTATTTTAAAACGCGCTCCACAGCAGCAGGAAGAAGCCCAGTGGGGACCCTATATTGGCTAATAAAGATAAGATGTTTAGATAATGACACTTATAAATAAAAGTATGAATACACATTTAAAGACAAATAGTGAAGCAGTGAGGCAGTGTTAATAAAATGAAAATTTAATAACCCACTAATAATACAAAAATAAATAAAGGCAGACTTGCAGAACTTGGCTATATTACTCACTGCGGTTGGCCGGAGCCCTGAATCAACAGTTCACTCTCATCAAGGCAATTTTTCCACAAGGTTTGGACAATAAAGCTTTTGGACAATAAAAGTCCTGTCACAAAGTTGAATGGCTCTCAGTATTTCTCTGTTTGTTAGACAGCTACATTAGCTTAATCATTGCCTGATGTTTCCTATATTATGTGTGTGTGTGTGTGTGTGTGTGTGTGTGTGTGTGTGTGTGTGTGTGTGTGTGTGTGCGTGCGCGGTGCAGTGACCCGGCAGCAATGTTAGATTGGGATCTGCTCTCTGGTATGGATAGGTGTTGGAGCATGGAGCAGGCTAGTTATCTGAAACAATGGGCCTCATGCAGGAAACACTCGTGTGGACAGATTTATTCTTAAGTGGCACCAGTTTTAAGAATTTTCTTTTGAGGTGTCACTCCTTCATAGTTTCTCCCTTTCTCTGCCGGGGGGAAACAAAACTTGTTTGATTTAATCCCCAGATTGCTTAATAATTGCTGTTCTATTAGTGTATTAATGTGTGTACTGATGTGATGTAGGAAAGGTGCAATATATAACAAGTGCAGACCATTTACCATCCACTTTAAATATGATACTGATATCAACTCAAATAACAGATAATAAAATCTTTCCACGTCTTTACTGAAAGGTTTGAATGGATGTTAAGATTTTTTTGGCATGTTATGACACGGCACGGGCTGCCAGCGGCTCAATATGCAGGTTGCAGGTTCAACCCCCCGTTGCACCCAGCAGCGTCAGGGTTGGTTTAAGGTCTCTCAGAACCGGTTTTGAAGACGCACTATTCGATCACGTCAGAAATCATAGTCCATCTCTGGTGATCCGGTTGCGTTCATCAAGTTGTTTGTGCAGTTAAGAAATTAAGAATTTGCTGAATCTTATTTGGAACACACACACACACACACACACACACACACACACACACACGGGAGATATACAACAATGTTCGAGGCCACAGACTGTAGTGACAAATTTTCCTTCTTATCTCCTACACAGTTATTTTAATGGATGTCCTTCCTGTAGCGTATATGAGGTATATGAGGTGTGAGAGAGGAGGAATGATGTTAGCGTGATGATAGTGGTATTAATGGGCGCTCCGGAGGGACAGGAAGTTAACACAGAACTGAACTTCTAGACTTTTATCATATTCTGTCTTTGTTTCTCCTAAATCTCTCCCTGTCTCTCTCTCTCTCTCTCACACACACACACACACATACGCCATTCATCTCGGTAAGAAGCACCTTTTGGCCTTTCCGTTTAGTGAGAGAATGTAAGAATAACAAAGGAAAAAAAAGGAAAGAGGCGAGGGAGTGAGGCACCAGTGAGTTTATTATATTTTTATTCAATATTTTTAATGAAACTAGTGTGTAAGCTTCTGGCAGTGCAAAGCGCTCTGAACAGGCTGGGGGACAGGAAAGGAGGGGGATTTAAAGGCCTGTTACAGGTGGTGGTGGTCTTCTTAGTAGAAAGAGTGAGTGTCAACATGCTGCGCAAAAGCTCTTTGGTGAGTCCCAGAAGTCTCCTTCAGTCCGGACAATCTGCCAGTTTGGATCAAACGTCTCCTCTGGGTATTTATTTTTATCTTTTGAGTATGAGTTAGAAAATGTGCTTTAAAAATCTACAGTACAGTTAAACAGAGCTAGCCTCTAATCCTTCACCTACCTGCTCTACCCCCCCCCCCACCACCACCACCCCCCCACTTCCCTCCTCTGTTTGATATCATCATCCATGGCAAGCTGCTGAAAGTGATGGAAAATTGGTCAATACAGCAATACAGATAGAGATACGGGATCATCGGCGGCTGTGCGGGTCAGCCCGGGAGCAGAGAGATTTAGCGGTCCAACCACGGTCAATGTCAGTGGGATCTGTGAGGCTAAGTCCCAGAGAGCGTGTGGATCCCGGTGATTGAGTGATTGAGCGCTTAGTGTTTGAGCCTGCGGACAGCCCAAACAAGTTAATCCCCACCCCCACCATCACTAACCTCCTCCCACCCCACCCCGTCCCTCCACTAACTCCAGATCTACAGCAGAGGGAGAGGAACGGAGGCAAATTTAGAGGACAGGGTTTTAGCGGGACTAGTCAAAAAAAAAAAAAAAAAAAAAAGCTCCTTAATGATTTAATCAGCGGAGATATTCATTTGCTGTAATACGAGGGTGCCCGCTCAGCTCTGTACACTCTGTACACAGCTCTGAAGGCCAGCGAGGCCAGGCTGATGTGAACGGGAGAGTTTGTGATTATGGAGCTGGATTAAAGGACGAGGTTGTGCTTTTTTGATTGGGGACAGAATCTGAGCCGGAGGTCAGGCTAGCTTGTTGGGAATTGGATGATCCTTTATGGACAGAGGAGATCCACTTAGAGCTGCAGGCAAGCGACCTAAAATATTACCATTGGCTTTTTCACACAATCCAGATTGCGAATCAAAACTTATTATTTGATCAGATTTGTTCATTTAGGTCAGGATTTTGCTCATTTTTTGCAGATCGTATTTTAAATAAACATAGTTGTTGTACAGCTCCACCACTTTAGCATTGCACACAAAGCAACAAAATCGATGCAGCAGAACCAGAGATATCATCCTTTTTAATCCACAACCTGGTTGCCTACATTACCCACAATGCAATCCTAACGTTGACAGTTTGCTCAGAGATTCAGGTGTGTTATGCTAGTAGCGAGTCGAGTAGAGATGAGGAGCAGGCTCACTTCAGCCTCAGCCGTCACTGACTCATGTGACATCACTCAGAGACATTTATGAGATTTCAGCTCCCTCTATAGTCACAAAGTTTGTTCACATTTGCAGATATGCAAATGAATAAAAGAAGCATAAAAGCATATAGAATTTTTATATGTATATTGTTTTAATAATATTGTGTATATAGATTAAATATATATCATTAGCATATATTATTATATTGTTACAACTATTGGTATTTCTTATATGTTATAAACTTTTATCTTCATATATCCACATGATGCATAAATGTGATAATAATATCTCCCCTTATAAGTAACATACATGACGTCATCACGACATAGGGACATGTGTCATGTATTACATATAAACATGGGGAGTACTCCGCCACACAGTAGTAGAGTTGGTGAAGTTTTGTATCAGTATCTAAACTCAGGTATCACACGGGAAACTTCAAACGTTCCCCTTCCCTAGCGCTCGGTGCAGCTCTCTAACTGTTGGAAGGCAAGTGTGGCTTGTTGTCGCTTGGCTTAACACACACACACACATGGACGCTCATGAATGGATCATATAGCTGCTGAATAATCCACCTAAGTCGGTGTGCCCCTCTCCTCACAGCGGTGTGTAGGTTAGTCTTTATGCTCCGCTAAGCAAGCTTATCGCTTCTCTTTCAGCTGTAAAGCCATAGGTCTTAAAGGTGCTCATGCCTGGGAGGCCCTCTCAGTCTGACCCACAGGGAGACTGGGAGTTGTTGCATTAGCGCTAAAACTTTTCAGTATACTAATACAGCTGGTGTCATCAGAGTGGGTTGTTCTGGGGATTTGCACATATTTGAAATTTAAGATATTTAAATCTAAAATCAGGCAACGTTTATATAGATCAATCAAGGTTATAGAGAGGATCTCAAACACTACCTACAGATTATGACATTCACAGCCTATGAGGATTTCTACTGCAGCTGGGTCACCAGTACAGACCACTGGCTATGTAAGCAGAACATTAAGGAAATGTGAAAAAAAAATATATAACCCATGTGGAAAATCTCATAGGCAGTGATCATGAAATCACCACCTGTGTTTCTTCACTCACGTTGATCTTGGCAATTTCTGCACTCATTTAAAACTGTGCTGACTTAACGTTTTGATTGGAATAATCCGGGCAAAGTTGTTTTGCGTTCTTGTTCAGTCTTACTGTTCATACCCTGTGGTTCCTCTTTGACTTGGGTTCACTAACTGAAGGAGACAGAGAATTTGAAAAAAAGCTGTGCCAACATGCTTCCTGTAGGTTAAAGGATGAGGAAGAGGTGAAAGAGGAGAAGGAAAGAAGGAAGGGGGGGGGAAGAGGAGAAGAAAGACGAGGAGAGCTGAAATGGAAAGATCCAACTTCTCGGATCACACCAATTACAGGAACATTCAGTAGCCAGTTTCTGCAGAAAGCATTATCAGCCATTCCACAATCTCTTCCCCTCGCTTTCCCTCGCTCGCTGTCTCCTTTGCTCTCTATCTCTCCTCCCTCTTTTTTTTTTTTTTTTTTCTTTTTCCATTTTATCTTATTATCCCTGTGGGGTTACTATTGGTGAGGTACTTCCTGCAGTAAGTTTTCCTTCAGTGCGCGAGTGCTCTCTCTCACAACACCCGGGGAGCCGTGAACCAGCACTGGAGCATTCGAGGCCTCGCTGCAGTTTACTGGAGGAAGAGTGAGCAGAGTGAGCTGCAATGCAATAACTTTTTTTGTTTTTACCAAACTCGAGAACTGACTATTTGCTAAGCCCCACCCCTCTGTCGAGCTTTCCTTATACGTTTTGGCAAATACACAGTTTACAATGACGTAAAGCTATCAAAAAAACTAAATACAAGGGCTCCTTGATTTCAGATAAAGGCAGACCAAAGCAGATTTCTCAGCTCTCTGCGGCAACTTTCAATTTGCCAGCTGAAATGACAGCTAGCAAAACTTTTCAGCTGTAGCTAGTTAACTAATTAAGCTAACATTAGCTCAATTAGCTAGATTTTTCCACCTGACTTGTTTTTACATGAAAATCTTGTACATTGGATTTTAAGTATATATTTTAAGACGGCCACATACATGTTGTACTACTAAACTATATACTGAGGCTAATGCTACGTGTTTAAGCTAACAACTGTAGTAGACATGTAACGCTAACTAGAGACACAGCGTTGCAGTGCAGAGATTGTTAGCTGTGGTGTTAAAGTTAAGAATCATTTAAAGAAGTAAAATCAGACTTAAATCATAATAATCATATGCCTGTTTAGCTGCTAAGATCATTGTTCGTATTTTCAAATACAGTTACTCGGTTACTACTGTAGGTATTAAGCTAGCTAACTGGACGTGCTAACAATTGTAGCTTATATTAGAGTATATGAACTTACACCTTGAATATCCCTTACATTTAGTTATTGTTGTTTTGATTTTGGAGAGGGTAAAAAAAACAAAGCCACCACCCTCTAAACTGTATATACAGAGTATTGCTTTAGTAAAGTCCCGTGCACACCGCCTTGGGATTAATAGGTACTGTATTACCCCTTTAAAATCTTCACATAGTCCAAAAAGTTTTATTGTTTCACTTGTTCATCTCTAAAACAGAGTTTTATATTCAGGAAGTATAATTCAGCCAGTATCTATATGTTTTAGTATACTCTTGTGTGTATAAATTCTTTACGTTTGAGGAATAGGAAACTCTCCCGGCTCCAATGAATGGCTCATTGGCTCTGTCTTGTTTGGCTGTCTGTTCGTTTTTCTCATGGGATGAATCGTCTCAGCCAAAATCATCTCCCCCTGCTGAGATTTCACTTGACTTGAATGCTTTTGGAAAAAAAACAAAAAAATAAAAAAACACATTTTGCCCAAACGCCAGTGTTTGCTTGTAACCTGAAATTCCATCTCGAGAATCGATTTTATTACATTCATTTTCTAAATCCCACATCACAGCCGTTCCCCACTGCCGATTGTTCCAATAGTCTTCTGGATCTCTTGACCCCACGACTTGAGGGATAATGGCCGATGCAGATGTCGGACACTAGTCTCTACGGCTCATAAATGCACCAAAGGGATGAGAGGAAGGAGTGAAGAGATGACAGAGGGAGCCCAGAGCGCTGTGGTATTCTCTGATCATCGTTACTGTGCCTTGAAGACAGCACCAGACCCTCAGTGGGACCAATAGAAAGCAGAGCAGGATGTTGTTAGGACAGAGATGACTGACATGTTAGTGTTATCTCTCCACTGATGACCTGACTACGTTGGCTCGGCATGTTTGCACATCTGGGAATACCATAACTGTGCAGGTCACAGAGGTAGTGATTAACTCTAATGACTTAATTCTTCCCTCTGGAGGTGTGGTAACACAAGACGGCAGGTATTGCTGGAGGCGTTCAAGCTCAAACTACTCGCATAAACAAACTTTTGATGATGAGAAAAACTTGTCCTCCGCTCATGATCTCATTAGTGTTCAATACCCTCGGTCAGGGGAGCACTTGAGCAGGCACAGTGTGTCCTGTAAAAGAGACCAAAAAACGATCATGCAACAGACAGGAACTCATCTTGTGTTCACAAGAAGAGGGAAAGAGCTACGGATCATTTTTGCTGCTCTCTTTGTCTTTGCTGCTCTTTTTCTTTTTTCTTTTTTTTTTTCAGTCCAGCATTTTTGTGTAGGTGTGGCGAGCAGCCCACATCTGCAGTTTTTTTTTTTTTTTTCGGGCAGTGGAATTTGAAACTAAAGCAAAATATACAGGTCCTTTCATCAAGCCCTGCCACGGTGAGGAGAGAGCGGAGGAAAAGAGGTAGAGACAGGGAGATGACCATTAGTCTGTTCCTCTCCACTCTAATTTCACTGGAAGATAAGTGAAATCACATGTTGGCAGCAGTTCTAGGGGGAAAAAGAGGCAAGTTTCAGGATGATGCACAGGATGAGGAGGGAAAGGGCTGGGCAGATAGATCTGATTCAAACCAAAAAAAAAAGAGAAAAAAGTGGTAAAAAGAAGAATATTAATCATACAGAGACTATTTGCATTTTGTTCATGTTCCACTCAAATGTGGAACATGAATCCATAGGCAGCTGTGTATGTACATACTGGAATTTAAAGGGAAGTATTCATATCTTTCATTCATATTTAGTCCAATTTTTCCAATTCTCCAAAAAACACCTCTGTTTCTTTAGCCGCTAAATGCCCCACAGTGTTCACCAGCTGGTCAGTAACTTTGTCTGTTGTTGGTGTGCAGGGAGTTTTAAGAGCTTTTTAGCTGAAAACAACTGCAGAAAAAAACACCCTGAGAGTGAACTGAAACAGTAAAGTTGCGGGTCTGAAAACAGTGAGTAAAAAGACATTATAAAGCTCTGCAGAGCTGCAGTGTTGGGTTATAATAAATTCCGTGGCTTTGACATGTGATCCGTATAAAAAATATTGATTATAGCTGCTGTAAACTTTTAACTCGTTGACTCGAATAAGTGCGTATTTTATGTTTTCCACAACAGAGGTTAATCCGTGTCAAATCAGTATCCTTTCTTTCAGCTTGGTCAGTGACACATCGGCAGGTGTTATAGCCTCAGTGTGATTCAAATGAAGTGTTTGTCAGGTCATCTAGCAACATCTGAAAAGACAATCAGGCAATAATCCCCATTCGGCCACATGTGTGAAGGTGTGAAAGTAAGCAGGATTTTAATCTGTCTCTCAGGCTTTCTGTTCTGATTTAACTACATCCGTTACTTTTTATGTGTACAACTGCGCACAACACCATGAAGGAGAGAAAGTTTGCCCCGTTAACTCAATTAGTATGATTCATAGCGTTGAGACCATTAAGACTGTTCAAAAGAAGTCAGAAATCTGAGAGAGGGATCGAGGGGAGGGAGGGAGTCAGTGGGAGTCTTTCTGCCCCATCTATGAGTGTATTAATTCAGTGGGAAACCTGCCTTCAGCCATAGTCAAAGGACACATAGATCCTGTGTGAAGCATAGAGAAGCTTCACCTGAGGGCGAGAGAGATTCTGAGATGATCAACTTTCATAATTAAGCGCTCAGTCTGTCTGTTTTCAGTTCATCCTCAGCTGTAGGCTAACGCTGCCATCTGACACACACCTCCACTGATCTCCTGACTTCCACGCTGCAGCGGCTCATTTTACCTGACATCCCCAGCAACTACACAGCAAGCGCACATTACAGTCTCTGCTCCTTTCACAGTCGCTTTGTTGACCGGGCCTCCTGTTGGATGGCAGCCAGTGGCACAGGCGGTGTGAGCCATCTACACGAGCGGCGTTTAGCCACACCTCCTTCACCCTTATTCGTCTTCACTGGCTCTCTCCGGCCTTCCTGGAGTTTACACTGCCGTCGGGCCTCTAATCCACAGTTAGGTATAATCCAGTCCCTGGTGCCAGTGGTAATGCAGGCTTGATTTCATTATGATGTTTAATGGGCATATCAACAGACTGGGTTACATGGCTGTAAGGCCGTGTAGGTCCTGTTTAGGGGGGAGAATTCCTAGAGGCATCTCAATCAATTACAACTCTTTTTCTTTTAAGCTTATTCTCCCAGCTCTCTGTGGACTTGAATTTAACCCTTACATCACATTTTTAGCAGCACTAGCATTGCGGCAGTGTCAGTGTGTCATTCCCGGTCCTCACAGGATGAACCCTGATGTTATTGGCCATCCCCAGACTTTTCCTCCTGGCCACCGGCAGGTTAACTTTTTTTCTTTTCTTTTCTTTTCTTTTTTTTTTCGTGAAATGTCTTGACAGCTATTGAATAGATTGCCGTGAAATTTGGTACAGACATTCATGGTTTCACGAGCATAAATCCCAGTGACTGTGGAGATCCCCTGATGTTTCGTTAAGAGTAGAAAGTTTTGCCATGGAATCTGGTATGCACATTAAAGTCCCTTTCAGGATGAATTGTAATACCTCTGGTGATTTCTCAGTGTTTAGTGCTAATAAGCCAATGTTGTTATGCTATCACACTAAACTAAGATGGTGAACATGGTAAACATTGTACCTGCTTAGTATCATTGCCACTGTGGGCATGCTAGCAAGCTGGCATTAGAATTTAGCCCAAAGTGTCACTGTGCCTAAATACAGGCTCACAGAGCTGCTAACATGGCTCCAAACCCTTAGGTGTATTATTACTCAGAACAATGATGATGTGTTGGTTTTTTTTGCATCATTGTGAAGTAGCCTGCTCCTGTGCACATAAGAGAAGAGCAAAGATTTTGGCAGCACTTTTTTGCAACTGGAAATGTTGAGCTTAAATTTTGCATTGGCAGATTTAAAGATGTTTCTCCAATCACAATCGGAGTGTCTTTTACCCTGTTTGCCCCCAGGCGCTGCACGCTGTAAAAACCTCCCTTCTTACAGAAACTCCTCATGTGAGTGACTCTAAAGCCTGTTTACATCTTCAGACGATGCATTGCATCATGCACCGTGATCATAATGTGAACTGCCTTATCCGCCTCCGCACACATTTTAGATTCATACATGCAGACACACACACACACACACACACACACACACAGTCCATGTAGAGACATAAAAAAAATAGCAAAGTTGAGAGTGACATGGTGGGTTTCTTTTAATGGCAGTGCTTTATGTCTTCTCTGGCTTGCATCTGTGTTTACATGTGTAGGCCTGTTTCTGTCTGCCCCTGGAGGTTTGGGTTGGAGGATGACAGACGATGTAAGGTGGACAGATGATAAATGCAGACTAAGTTTTATTGGATTTCCTTTTTAGTCCACGTTTTTTTGGCCAGCGCTCTGACTTGCCCTGTGAGTCCGCTCCGTCTGCTGAAAGAGAAGAGTGTCACAAAAACAGCAGAACTGAGAGAGAGAGAGAGAGAGAGAGAGAGAGAGAGAGAGTACACCTCAGGGACCCGCCGTGTCAAAGACGTACTCCTCTCATTCTTTCCCCTGATCAGTTCCTGATTCCATCTTCCCTCTTTTCCATGGCTCCATCCATCCTCTCACACCTCCCTCATTTCCTCTCTCTTCCTCTTCTTTTCTCCCTCCACTAGCCCCCAAAGTCCCCTTTCTCTGTAATTCTTCACCCCAACCCCACCCTGTATTTTTCTTCTATGTTTTTTTTTTTTTTTTTTTTTTCATTTGCAATTACAGTAATATGTAACATCAGGCGCGGTGAGATTTAGGGCTTTACCTTACATAACCCCAGGATTTAGCTGCAGGGTTTTAAGGCTTCTCTGAGCCGCTGAGCTGGGGGCAATCGGGCCTCTTTAAAATATTTTCAAATGGCTGAAATCCCCAAAGGGCCTATGAGCATGTAGGGATAGGAAGGCTTTGAGGGCCTTGATATAGCGTAACCATCATTATTTTGTATTACCAAGGAGCCTGATCCATTTAAAATACAGCCTTCTCTATTCTATTCAGTGGCAGTGTTGGCCGTGGGTTAATAGATGTGGGTCAACACACACACACACACAGCCACTGACATATTCATGGTCGTCCTCCACATGCACATACAGTTACATGATGTTTCTGTCTATTTCAGGTTTATAGCAACAGTGAGCGCTCGTACGCGTTATTTTTACGTCCCCAAATTTATGCTTTTTTCCACTAGATGAATGATCCTCAGTCTCTGTGTACCCCCCACACACAAGCCTCTACATGCACACACACGCACACACACACACACACACACACAAATGGTCCTGCAAACTTGCCAAACTTCAGTTATTTCCCCTAAAGAGGGGGCAGGGGGCAGTTAAGTGTTGCGTTGCAAGTCCGTGCATGTGCGTGTACTGTATATGCGAAGTTGAGGTGTGTGTATTTGAGAGTGTGTGTTTTTGTAAAGTGGAGCTCTTGGCACGCAGGAGAGTTTTTTTTTTTTTTTTTTTATTCGTTAAATTTAATTTGATATGACTTTATATTAAACTATAAAAGGGTAGGAGGAGGGATTTGGGTTTGGCCCCAGATCACCACGCCAACCAAAGCCTGATTTTATTCCTCCTCGAGGCAGGCCAAACGGACAGGCCGTAAATTTGAAATAATGAACTGCCTGGCCTAACTTGGTGATTTTAGCAGGGAGGGAAGCGAATTGTGGAGAAGAACTGGGTACGACCTGATGGAGGAGGAGGAGGAGGAGCAGAGGAGAAAATAACATGTATGGATAATGGAGTGAAAAAAGACAGATGAAGGTAGAGAGAGTGATTTGAGGACAAGGCTTTGCCTGGGAACAAGCAGCAGAGCATGTGTATGCAGAGCTGATGGTGGCTTTGATAGTCGGGGATACGCTCGGTGTTATAGGATGTGTAATGTCAGCAGGGTTAACGTTAGTTTCCATGGAAAAGCTCGCTTCCTCAGCCTCTTAGGGCAAATTTTTAATTTCTCCTTGGCGCTGGTCCTAAGCCAGAGGGGGGAAAGTTTTAAGATGTAAAGCCTCTAGGATTAGGCCTGTATGAGGGGAAGACATGGGAGACGAGGCCGGGATGAGCCCCTGCAGGGTCGTAGGGACCGCGGCTGACCGGGTCGCTCGTCGCTTTACAGACGGTCAACAAGGGGCTTTGCGGCGGCCCTTGAAATGTTGTGTGTGTCTTACTGGACACGCAATGGAGGGATGAGGAAGGGATGAGGAGAAAATGAGGGGAAGATAAGTTGGAGATTAAAGCGAGGGATGGACGTGGAGGCTTGATGGTGTTTTGGTACAAGCACAAAACTCTTCTTATATTGAGAGAATCAGCAGAAGAAGTCAGACTTAATATCTTCTGTGAGAGCTTAGCAGCTGCATGAGCGTCTGTGAATAACACCGTCTTACATACACGGTTACAGCTGCTGAATAACCTCTGAAGTCTGGTCACATTTAATCAACTTTTCTTTACTGTAAAAGTTGAGTGAGACACATCTGTACACATCTGTAAAGTTTGCAACAACTGAAGTTTACACCACTTTTCTGTTTATCTTTTCATTTAACATTTTTACTTTTCACTCTTCGTAGTCGCTCCATTCCCTGGCTCAGCCCAAGACCTCCCTCCTACTATTTTTCAATCCATTTTAGTGGTCTTCCTGTGTTTTAACAGGCTTTTATAACCGGGGCTGCAGCTGCAAAAAAGAGCAAGAGAGTATGGTAGGGAAAGGGGTAGTTAGAGAGGGAGGGAAAAAGGGAGGGAGCGGGAATTGAATCATGAAATGAGGACCATATTTCCATACTGCGCTAAAATGTGGACTTTCCATTTTTGTAACTAGGGTGCTTTCTCTTTCTCTCTTTCCCCCCTCGTTTCCCTCTCTTTTCTCCCTCTCCCCTCTCCGTCAGTGAAGTGCTCTGTGCAGCTGTTCGTCAGTAGTTGTCTGTTTGTTTGTCTCTGCTCCCCCCACCCCACCGCACCCTCCCTCTGCCTCCCCCTCTCTGCCTGTAGCTCATGTAAACTTTGCTTTTCGTCATGCTTTTTCCACTGCAGAGCGTCTCTGCTTTTGATTAAAGTCAAAAAAGCAGCAGATCCCACTCTTGCTCTCTCCCTCTCCTCCAACTGTAACTAACAGAGACGCCATTTCATTTTTCTCTCCTTCGACCTCCCTCCACCCTCTTTTTCTTACTCTCTTCCCCCCTCTCTGTTCTTTCCACAGCAGTTTGTTTAGGCCACGCGGCTCTGTGAAAACTTCACTGCCAGTGTTTGTTGAGCTTTCCGGCAAGAGCATCTTGAACTGATATGGCTTCCCTCTGTGTTATGACAGTTAAAAAACAACCTTTCTTTCGATGTGAAAATATTGCAGGCCACAGCGAGGCCAAAGCACCAAGCTCGGCCTCGTTCCCGTGGTCCCAGCTCCTCGCTCCGTTGCCAGTGCCAGCCGTAGAAATAACAGTCGCTCCCTCATAACCTCAAAATCAGCTCCATCCTCATCCTCAGATTCAGTCTCAACCTCAGTCTGTCCCCGCTCTCATGCCTCCGACCTCAGCATCCTAAGATCCCCTTTCCCACCCCTGCTGCAGCCTCAGCCAGACGCACTATTGCAGCTGAGTGGGCCGCAAGCATCTGTTTACAGCGCTCCTTCTGCAGTGTGAGATAATGATGGCCAGATACAGCCCACAGTAAAATAAACACGCTGCCACCTCCCTCCTGCAGGCCTGAGTTAGCACACATTCTCACTGAGGAGGGTCTGACTGTGGATCCAAACCGAAGCGGAAGAGGCCCGGCTCATATTACTCTTCGAAGTCTTTATACGTTCCCGTGATCGTTTTATTGGAGGAACATGGCTTCGCAAAACAATGGAAGTGATGGGCCACATGTAGAAAGATGGCGGCCTCTGGGGTCAAAGTCCTCAAGCTTATATAACCTAAAGTTGTTGTGTTTTTTTTGTTTGTATTTTTTTTAAAGCAGAGTGCTGGAATAGTATGTATTTATGAAAGTATGCAACAGAGTGATATATATCCTTTACCTGCCTCAGATACCAGATGGGTGAGGATTATTGTGTTCGGTTTGGGTCAAGAAGGTTGACAGACAGAGTAAAACAAATTGTCTTTAAACATTTTTCCAGTGATTGTCTGAGCTTTCTGGTATTGTGGTTTTATTCATGATCATGTTCAACACTCATTTTATCTGCACATAAACACAATGCACCACACGTTTTTGTCTATATGACCAGGTCTGTACAAAATAAAATTCATAAAAAGTTTAAACTTAACAGAAATGGAGATTTACACATCACTAAATTAAAGTGGGTTGCTAGTTCTTACATAGAGACTAGTTAGTTAGTATTTACACCCAGTATCTGGAGTAGCTGGAGGATGGTGTAGCAGCTAACTGACCTAGCTAACTGACAGTTAGCTTGTTAGCTTGTTAATATAGGACTCGTTAAGAGTCAGAGAGTTACTATGAAACACCGTCCGTTGACACTTAATCAGAATGGTGTTTAATATTTGAAGAATTTAAAATACATTTCACAAAAATACCAATATACAATAAAAGACTGAATGTTTTGCTAATAGCATGTGACCAGCATGGTTACATAAGCATACCTGGATATTTCCCACTCATTCTTAAATATATGAAAACTCCTACTACTTATATTGTAGCTCGTGATGCTAGAGTGACTGTTGACTACTAAATACTAAGTATTACTTAAGCATTTAGTAGCTGAGACATTTCTTAAGTTTTAGTATTGGTGTAACCTAAGTTAATAAATCTGTTGTTTGAAACTAGATAGAATATGACTCACACTTTACACATAAACAGCTACAACCCAAACTAGGTGAATATTTTTTTTTACTTGCTTACCTTATCCATAGTAATATGCACACTGGGATGTACTCCCCTCCCTGTAGTCACCTGTAGTCTTTCAACTTAACTTCAACTAGTGTATTCTTAACCTCGTCTTCACGCCCTTTCTTTTTCATAACAACTGTTCTTTGGATGCTCAATAGTTCATCTGGTCGGCGTTACAGAGAGCTGTATGCATGCATTTGTGTGTGTGTGCATACCCTATGTTATGGCTATAAATCCCTGTGTATTTTCTTAGTGAAGCTGACGGGAGGCAGACAGTGCAGGCGTGGTGACAGCTGAGACGGAGACCAAACCAAAGATCAGGCTCTGGGGAGTGGGTTTGTTGTGGAGGACTGGGTTTGACTGAAGACAGGGATGCCTGTCACATGTTAATCCAAGGAATACACAAGCTTTTGTGTGTGCTTACAGTACATAAAATACTTACACACACACACACAGTCATGCATCCTTGCACACATGGTTTTAACCTTCAGATTATGCATGAATCATCCATGTTCATGTGCATGCACAGTTGTGCACATAGATCATATACACACACCACTGTCCTTTGTGCACAGTGTGTAATTACCATAGTCACAGGCGTGTGTTTTGATATGTGGCTGCACCTGTTGCTCACCTGAATCCACTCACATATCCCACCAGGGGCCCTCAGGCTCCTCGGGGGCCTCAGGAGAACCCCTCACACACACACACGCACGCATGCGCACACACGCATGCGCACACACGCGCACACACACACACACACACACGCACACACGCAGTGCAGGCAGAATGGAAAACATCACATCATCATCTAAACCGGTTCCCCTTCCCATTTCAGCTGTCCAACCTCCTCCTCTCTGCTATCTCTCTTTCTGTCCTCTCATGTCATCCAGCTCATTCTTCTCCGCTCGTTCATGCTCCATCACTTCACCCCCCCCCCCCCACCCCCCCTCGCTTTTCTCTCCTTCCTGGTTCCCTCTTTCTGTTTTTCATAAACTTCTGGCTGAGATTGGGCCAGCGATCCCAGAGGCGTAGTGTGAAACGCTAGACATTTCTGAGCAACTGCCAAACAGATGCAGGCTCCTCTGGTCTGCCCCTCGACTTGAACATCCTCTCCATTTAATACCACAGAGCCATGGGCAACAGGGCGGCCATTGCACCGACATCTCATCCCTCTACAGAGGCAGAACAGACTGACAGGAGCTCCCATTTAAATTAATACACAAAGTGATCATCTTTCCATTGGTATGATTGCTCATAGCAGTGTTGCAGCGCATGACACTGATGTGTTGCCATGACGAAGACCTGAACATCCTGCTGCCAGATGTGTTGAACATTTCAGCCGTTTTTATGAAGCTTGGTCAACACATGGAATAATCCCCCCACCCCCCACCCCCTATGTCACGCATAAAATTAGGACTAATTCTGTTTCCTAATTTTACTGTATGAAAAACGTATTTGTCATCTTTTATTTTCTTGAATTTTCACGGCTTTATTCGCTCTCAACACATCAGCTTTTCAAACAAGGTCAGATTTTAAAGAGCGTCACTTGAGCTCGCAGAGGCTGCATTCAGAGATAATAAGGCTGAGGTCAGTGATGCTTATTGATGAGTATGATTTTTGAACTCGCTAAGTGGATTGGCACCCGTTTAATCTCTTTTCGCCGTGTTGATTCTGATGAGAGGGAGGAAGGACGGGTTTTAAAGCTTTTATCTGGGTTAATAAGTTAATAGATGGATTGATAGATGGTGGGAATAAATCTCCAATTATCAGCTTGACCAAGGCAGAGCCTGAGTGGTGCCGTAAGCTGTCCGAACTAGGCTAATCCTGTATGTCTGACATGTATGGACAGGTCTTTTGATTCACTTAGGCTGTAAATCTGAAACTATACATGCAGTTCATATATGAGGCAGCAACCTGCACTCTACCAGCAGTCATATTAAGACAGAATGATAAGAATTATATGCGCTGTAGTTCGGCTGGAGGAGGCTTTCGCTCTCAGGCCTGGGGCTGCAGCTAGAGCCTGGGACTCGCCTGAATCGTTTGCCCCAGTGCCCCGCACCTGATACCACGGAACATCTGGTGAAGGCAGGACGCGGGTGCGTTTATCACCTAGCATGTCAGACACAGGAAGGCCGGGGCGGTTGTTTACTCACCTTATCTGCCTGAGAGATAAAGCCAGCTTTGACACAGATAGCAGACGGCTCGTACGCATGAGCATGCACACAAACACTGGAAGACTCACTAATGTGTGTGTGCACACATGGAAATGACGCACACAAACACACGGCTGTGCTGGGAGCCATTGACCCTTGGGCTGGGTTCATCTGGGGACACAGACTGACAAATGCGGCTGGGCGGTGACTCCCAGACAGCTGGTGGTCAAAGGTTGCCTTTCTATCTGTGCCCTCATTTGGCTGATTGTTTTTTCTCAGGCCTCATCTGCTACTCTCTATCTCTTTCTCTCTCTGCCTATCTCCTCCTCCTCCTCTTCTTTCTTTCCTTCTTTATGTCAGCTGAAAGAATAAATCTTTGGTTCATGCTGTAGGTATGCAGAGCTGGCTGTTGATTCCCCAGAAACACTGGTTTTTGGATATCTTTCCAGTTTACTTGGGAAAGCCCCCACCATCTCAGGAGGATGAATGCAGATCAGCTCCCAAGTTACTGGAACACAAGTCGATGTTTAGCCACTGTCAGTGCTCCTGCATTTGTGTGTGTGTGGGTCTGACTTCAGTCAGTTTTGTAGACAGATTTCCAACTAAAGACGAGTTAATTAGGGGTCAAAAGTCATGTCCCCAATTGGGAAAAAGCTGACTTTCGTGTCAGTGGTCGGGGTTAGAGTAAATCCCCAGGTCTATGTCTATATTTCTATATCTCCCCAAATGTGTCGAAAAAGTACACGTGTGTGTGTGTGTGTGTGTGTGTGTGTGTGTGTGTGTGTGTGTAGTGTAGTCTAGTTTGCGTGTGTCATCCCGGATCAGCTTTGTCGGAGCTTTTCCCTCAGTGTCCTGATTTGGCACCGGTCTGAAAGGTCGAGGACGAGCAGCATGAGTCAATCACACAAAGGAGTTGCTGAGATGCGCGCACACACATGTAAACAAAGCAGCACACTCGCCCCCCTCCCACATCTATACATATGCAGAAAAGCCGACATGCAGTCATCATACATTATACCCCCGTTGGCATCACCCAGGGAGGATGTGGAGTTTTACGCAGCCATTCATCGCTCCCCTAATTCATTAGTCCAAATGAGCATTTATGCAGAGCGCACATTATTTTTACAGGCCTGCTTTATGTGTTTGTGTGGAGTTTTACAACCCTCATAAAACACGTCCTCCAAGCCCGAGATAGATTTGGGAGCATTTATTCGCATAGTTCACAAACCCAAAATAAATCGTTAGTGTTTTCTGGCCCAGGCCGGACCAGACCGAAGGCCTGCTGGTGTAAATGAAGAGTGTGATGCAAACAGCGTTGTCTCATAATTCGAATAATATTTTGTTGACATGGTGTTAAAATGTGAGAAGAGTGACATCATGCTTTCTCATGATGAGATTAATTTATGATTTTTTTGCCGCTTGTACACTAACCCAGTGAAATTTACAGTGAAGCCTGAACATAAAGTCATGCAGTCAAAAAGCCCATATGCAGATTTCTTTGAATGTGCACTATCTACACCGGAGGACAGACCAATAAAATTAAAACACTTTCATCAGAATTATATTGTTAAAGTATACTATTAACATTCTACACATTTATATTGTATTTGATCAGCAAAAACTAGTTTTGATTTACACATATGAAGAGTTTGGTCTCATCTGATGCAAAAGTGTAGAATACAGTTCATTGTTTTGGCATAAATTTATCATATCATGATACACACTGATATTGGAAAACATACTTATACCTTTATATCACTTATATATACTTATACTGCTTATATATCACCCATATTGTCCAGCTTTACCACATCTACCTAGTGTTAGTACATTTATGTACACACGGAGATGAGTCATCAAACAAGTCATATATTTGACTTTTAACAAGAGATAACTGAGGGCAGCACAACATATTATCACCTTTTTATAAGGTTAAACAACACGGGAGTAAACAGTGGCTTTAGACATTGGGCAGACACAGAGCGACATTAGCATTAGCATTCATTAGCATTCAAGTTGCGTTTGTCCATAAGTCCAATAGTAACTCTCCTTTTTTTGGGGGGTGGTGATAAAAACACTTAGCCAAAAGTTCACAAAGTCATGCTCTCTGCTCCCTGAATAGTCCCTGCAGCACACACACACACACACACACACACACACACACACACACACACACACACACACACACACACACACCTGTCCTGGTTGGAGTGGCAGGTCATCATGGTCCCTGTGTCAAAGATAGGCCTACATCATGTATGAGATCTATTAGTGGGAGATACTGTGAGAATATTTCAGCCGAGTGACTGCGCTGCCGCTCGGTGGCTGTACTGTGTGTGTGTGTGTGTGTGTGTGTGTGTGTGTGTGTGTGTGTGTGTGTGTGTGTGTGTGTGTGTGTGTGTGTGTGTGTGTTTGCTTTTCCTCGTCTCCCCTGTAGTGCTGGGTTTGATCATGTCTGCTCCCTAGCTGGTGCCCACTGTACGCTGCTTTCACTCCCCCTCGTACCCTCCCCTCCTCTCCTCTCCTCTCCTCTCCTCTGCCAACAAGTCTCTCTTTCTTTCTCATTCCTTCTTTTATTCTCTCTGCTCATGTCTTTCTTGGCTAGGCAAAACGTTCCCACAGCTCTTACAATCCCCCCCTTCAAGCCCCCCCACCTCACCCTCTTATCCCTTTCTCTCTCCCCCTCTTTCTCAGTCTATCACTCTTTCCCTCCCCCCTCCCTTTCTTCCTCTCTCTCATTTACTTCTTTTTTGTATTTTTTCTTGTCTCCACTTCTCTCCTCTGTCTGCTTCTCTTTCCTTTTTTTTTTTTTTTTGCCTTTTCTCCCTATATCCCTCCCTCCCCTCCCCTCCCCTCCTCCTTCTCTGTCTCTCTCCCCCATTCCCTGGCAGAGACTGGCATCACATGATCCCCATTCCCACTTGTGCCCAGACCCTTCCACACACACACACACACACACACACAAACAGAAAGAGAGAGAGAGAGAGAGAGAAAAACACGTGTGCACACGCATAGATCACAACATGGGAAACGGGTGCACCTCAGGGTGGCTCATGTCTTTCACTGGGAGCTGTGAACCTCAGTGCTATACATTTTATACTCAGTTCTGTTTGCGTGAAACTCAATATACACAAATCATCAGTGCAGTTTAAGCAGGCCTGCCAGTACAGAGGGTCTGGATGGACTTTGAGTGTTTTTCAGTGCGTGTTTATTGTCCATGTCGTCAGGCCAGCTGTGACTCTCAGTATTATCATGCATGTTTCAGGGATGTGATCAGGAACACAGAAAGAGGGAAAATGGAAAATAAAGTTCGTTTTGTTTTTTTTTGTATCCAATATGTCAAATATGAAAAATACTGTAGGATTTGAGGTAAGAGTTTTGCATCCACAGATATATATATATATATATATATATTTCTTTTTTTTTTCTTTTTTTTTTATTTGGAGAGGAATTTTGACTGAAGCAAGATATGCCAGAGAGCTCCAACCCCCCTCCCCCCCTCTCTCTCTCCCTCCCTCCCTCCCTCCCCTCTCCCCCCTCTTGCTAAAGCCGTGGCAGCCCTGCTGAAATCTTTCCCACTGCTCTCTCTTCCCCCTGCGAGAGGCAGATTTCTTTAGCATGTGTTGCTGCGCTGTGCCCCCACTGCCAACAAGTGACATCTGCTGGCCAAATGGAGCAACGACACCTCTCCATATGCATTTTCAGTTTAATGTGAACGTTTGGATGTGACGGCGGCAGAAAGAGAGAGAGAGAGAGAGGTTTAAAATAAGAAGAAGATACAAGGAGGGAAATCAGAGTTGGAGAAGTCACTGAATATTAATGATAGATTTGAACAGCTGCTTCATATTCTAACCCTAACCCCACTTCACTACCCTGAAAGCACACGGTGTGGTAAAAGAGACTTTTCTCTGCGTCTCCCTCTTCCTCCCTCGCTGTCGATCTCTCCCTGTACATCACAGCTCATCAGCATAGGCACAGATAAAAGATAAAAGAAACAGGGCAGAGGGAGAGGGAGAGGGGAGGCGGGGGTGTACATGGGCAGCCAGCCAGCTGCCCCCCCTGCCATCCCCACACCGCTCCATCCTTCTACCCCCTGCCCTCCTCTCTCTCCCATGGTTGATTCCCTTTAGGCCCCTCTCACCCCTTCTCACCCTCCTCTCACCCCCTGGCTCCCCGGCTCTGTGTGGCGTTGGCACAGAGAGGGCGCAGGCGGCACACAGACGGCCACGCAGATGGGCAACGGGCAATGCAGGGCTGCCTCCCCACACCTGCTCCTTGCTGGCACAGGGCTCGGGCCAGGCGGCCATGCAGTGCACACACACTCACACACTCTCACACACACGGACACACACACACACACACACACACACACACAAAAACACAGATGTGCATCTAATGCAGAATTATCTTCCTCAATTTACTGAACTTTCCCACATACTGTATAGACGCAGACTCGCGGGGAGCACGCACGTGCAAATACTCCCACGAAACGTTACACATGCTGATGCGCACGCATGCTTACGTGTTGTAATAAAAGAGCGCTGTCTCCCTCCCACACTCCGCTGCTCAGCCTGTCAGTCACAGATGTTTACACGCTTATCTCCAACTGCGCCTCAACATGTGCTCTCCAGAAATTTTTGCACATATACACTATCATAAACATATAGAAGACACAGTCACACATCCATAGCCACCAAGCTCTGTATTTATAGTCTCACACCCACACATTCACACTTCAGCACCACCAGCATAGAAAACACATTTCACAATTAATCACGTCGCCCCATGCTGTGCTGTCACATGGAGTTACATACCAGACATTCACTGAACTACATGGAGATGCACTATTGTCACTTTTGAACTGAATGTGGGAACAAAGATCGATTATATAGACTTGCATTGATGTTTTCAGTGCATCAGAAACATGGGAATAAGTGAGCCCACTAGCCTGGAACCGCTATTTTGTTGACACCACCGTAGTGCGAGAGGAATTGCCAGAATTTGAAGCTGCTGGTTTAATAGGTAGGGTGTGGATATAGAAGCCAAATAAACTTCCCCGGAAAGCGCCAAAAATAGCTGAAGGGAAAATCCATCCTAAAACAGAAAACCCTGAGTGTTATTCTTTCAATCTTCGAAAACTCAAGTCTTTGATTTGAATGCAGGAACGAGCTGCTCCATTGACAGTAAATGGGCCCAGGACGCAGAGGTGCAGGACACACATTTTTCATTCGAAAAACCCGAACATAACATCATGTGCTGACAGACGCCACTCAACAAATCTGAAGAACTTTTCTCTTTTTTTTTTTTGTTTATTTCCATCAGTGCATCTGGGTTTGTTCTGTATGTCCTCCCTCGCTTTTATTGTTCCAGGTTTATTTGTTCTCTTAGTTTCCATATGGGAGAAGAGTTGATAAAAAATGTTGATATTTTCATCAGAGGCATTTTCAGCTTTTACCACGGACCAATAAACTTAACAAGCAGAGAAATGGACTGTTCAGATGTTTTTGCCCCAGGTTTTGCCTCTCAGGCTACAGACAGTCTGCCCTGCCTTGTTGGCGGAGCTTGTTAGCACGCCACATGGACCTGTAAGGAAACACCTGCAGATTCTGATCAGGGCAGAGAAAGCTCTCCCACCTCCTGCATTACTTTGGATTAAAAAAAAACAGATTTTAAGTTGTTGTTTTGCGGTTTTTAGTATCTGTGTCTCTTTCTTTGTTCGGTTTTGTTTCATTTTGTTTGTTTGTTTAGTGTCTTTTTTTTTTTTTGCTTTTCTCAGGGAAAAAAAGATTAAAGGGAGAAAAAAATTGTAAATGCAGCTTGATTCCCCATTTATTTGCTATACTCATTGATTTAAACTTCAATTAAAGATACATATGTATATACAGTACATGTTATCCATCACGCTGTAACACCGGGGAAGCATCTGATTGGCCCTGAACTCATTCTGCAGCATGAAAGCGACCTGCTGTTTACTGTACATAGATTAGTAGTCGTTGCTGTAGACATATATAATTTGTTTTTAACTTTATGGTATCCCCACACTTGTGAAAACCAAGCTGAGGCTCTTGCAGTGTATCACTTTCAGATCTGATCTTTATTTTCAGTGCTGGGACACAGAGAACTGAATACATGTTCATGTCAGAACATAAGTAAATGAAAGGGCAGTGGCTGAAGTGGATGACTCAGTGTGTAGCAGCTGAAACAGCTGTTCCGCATGTCCTATTTGCTCAGCAGGAACACTGTATAACCACATTGTTCATCACGTCCCCTGTTATTATCCTGTTACCCTCCACTGTACACTATCTAATGAAACAAATTCCCATGAAATATTCAAGGCCACCTTTGGAGAAAGCGGCTTCCTGTCACAGCTCTGTCAGTTCCTCTGCACCTAAAGGTGGCCACAGTGAGCCGGGGTCATTCACAGGGCAGATATAGTGAACCATCCCTGCTCCCCAGCTGCAGCAGTGTCCAATAAGAACCGCTGGCTTAAAAACCAGGCTCAGAATGAGCTTTGCTTGTAAAAAGATTGAAGTACAGGGGCGGTGGGGGGGTTGATCGGAGGGCGATGAGTAGTTTTCGGCAACCGGAAAATGAATCTGCAAATGAAAACGGAGGCGGTGGGGGTGGGAGAGAAGGAGGATGTGGGGAGGATGAAGGAGGTGGTGGAGGAGTAGGAGAAGAAGAAGAAGAAAAAAAAAAGGATGAAATGAAGTCCAATAAAAGAGCCGAGTGAACATCTGTGTGGGATAGCCGTGGGGATTAGGAGGGTTTGGAACATTTTAAGCGCATTAAAGATTAAAAAAAAGGTCAGAATGTTTAGCAACATACTGATAAACCTCTTAAGCGAAACCCAATTGGGGAGGCTGTTTGGTTTCTTTATCCAGAGGCTGGTGGATGGGAGGATGGGGGGGTTGGGGGGTGGGGGGTGGAGAGAGGGGGTGAGACTGCGCAGCCATATATACTTAAACCGAAACCCGCTCTTGTGTATATGTGTACGTCAGTCAGTGCAGTTTGTCAGTGCGCCCGCTGCTTTACATCCGTCATCCGTCAGCATGCAGCTGTGCATACATGCTACAGTATATTTATTATTCTGCGTACGTGTACGTGCGCTGCAATTCAATCAGGGGCTGCCCACACCACATCTGGGCAGAGATGTACGGACACAACGCCACAGCTGCATTCCCACATGAACCCTGAGACTGAGCTGCTGCTGGTAACTCCACACACTGGATGCACACGCCTAAGCGCCACTAGTCATAGAGACTGAAGTCAGGGCAGCTGGGGGGGGGGGGGGGGGGGGTCACTGCATGAGAGATTGAAAGGGAGAGGCAGAGGCGAGACGGAGATGAAGAGGGGGAGAACAGTGGTAGATTTGTCCGCAGAGCCATCGAGCAGTTGGAGGAAGAGGCCCCTATCATTTGACTGTGAACTGAACCGTGTCTGCGGAGCTATCCTTAAATGACACGGCTCACAGAGGGCGGAGGCGGAGAGAGCCAGAGTCACAGGGGTCACCGGGTGGAGGCTGCAGCTATATCGTTAGTCAGTGGCATAGGTTTAAACACGGCCTCTGTCGTGTTCACGTTCGATAGCCGCTACGCTCTTACTGCGGAGCCTTGTAGTCGGAGCTGAAATGCTTTTCCCTTCTCCCCACCGTTGTTTTCCTGCAGATCCAAGGATTCAAACATGGCACCAGGTGTAAACATTTACCCCATTTAAGAGGCAGATTTCAGAAAATGGTTGAAATCGATGCCACAGAGGCAGAGATACACTGACCTCCGGTCTCTACTGTGGGTCAAGTTTCAAAAACACTTGAGTCTGCACTTCCCATGATGCAATTCAATAGTGTTTTCTTTCTGTTAGTGTCTTTCTGCCCCGTAATGCCCATATCACCACCTCCCCAGTTTGTAATGGAGGCCTGATGACATCATCTCAGACTGTACAAAACTAAAGCTTAACAGCGGTTCTCACACATAAGAGTAGTTTAACTGTAAATATTCACGCTGCTTCATCCCAACCATATCCATACAGTAATGCACATGCATCCTCATAGGATCATGTAAATCTCTAAATCTGTCTCTTGCAAGTCTAAGACTTTATACAGGAAGATAATAATCCAAGCTTATAATACAATCCTGGACTACTCATTTAAATGATCTAAATGCTTCTCATCTAACACAGCAAGAAAGAACATAAATATATTTCCCAGAAATCTCAAACTATTCCATTAAAGATCCCTTTCACACACGTAACATTTTATATAATATGTTATTAAGTAAGTCAATAAAATACTGAAAAACACACATTGACATGAACTAGGGTCTTATCAGTGTCTCAGCAATTACACTGGGCAGTCTAATTATAGTATTACTCACAGAAACAATGGTGAAAAAAACACACACCAAAATAACATAATAAGATAATTATCCAAGCTGTAATAAACTGAAGTTATCCTTTAAATCCTCTGCTGCTGTTTTACAGTGTGGAGACTCACTGTACAGTAGCAGTTGGCTGTGGCGCTTAAGCACTTTGCTCTTTGCACAATTCCCCACAGTCATTAGCACCCCACACACACACACACACACAAACACACACACACACAAACACACAGAAACTGATGAAGCATTACACTGAAAAATCTGAGATATTTTAGCTACATCTGGACAGCTGTTGTGTGCATGCATTTTACAAACCTCTGATTCTGGCTAAGAAGATGCATGTCTGTGTCTGTGTCTGTGTTTGCATGAATCTGCTGTTTATTTATCAGATGAGCCGGCAAATGCATAATACTATGAATGCATATTACTAAACGCTTTTATACATCACACAGAAATCAGTGTGGTGTCTCTTTTTTGAGGAGGATGAGAATACGTTTATAGTTTAACAACCAAAGCTGTTATGTTTTATCTCCGGTGTTGAACTGGTGATGTTGATTTTACAGTCTGTCATCAGTCTGAAAAAAACCCCTTCACTTAGTGCACATTAGATTACAGAGAGCCTGTTTGCTCATGTGTGCTTGTGATGCACAAACAAACACTCTAAGCTGTTCAGTAAATTAGCGAAAAGTGCGCAGCGTGCACTCATATATGAATATGCGCACGGTAAATGAGTCCATTAGCTCTGGCGAAGGCCGCCTGTGTACTATGTGAGCGAGCATGTGTATGTAGTTTATACATTCAAGTGTCTCCAAATGATTTGCACTTGTGTGTACGTGCGCTGTATGTGTGTGTATGATGAATAGTGTGATTAAGTAAGTGTGACTTTGAGTGTGTGTACATTAGCCTGGATGTGAGTTATTAGCCTCTGTCTGCATCTGCAGTGTGACAAATGTATAACCAGTGTTAACTTCTGTGTACACACTGCAGGAGTCTATCAGCAGCCACTGTATACTGACCAAGCAACCAAATGAACTCACTCTGTCTGTGTACGTCCGTGTGTGTGTGTGCGTGTGTGTGTGTGTGTCTGATTAGAGCGATGGCATGGTATATTTGATGGCCTGTGTGTGCCTGTGCTCTATTATCTCAGGCGGGGCGTGTGCAGGGGGCCTTGGGGCGACTGTGCGCAGGAGATAAGGGTGATTCATCTGTGTTTAAACGTGTGTGTTTGTGTGTGCGTAAGAGCATGTTTATGCTTTGGAAGCATGTGTATCCATGTTTGGCGTGTGCACGTGCAGGCATTTGAACCAACACACTAATAAATATGGTTCCATATACCGCAGTGTGTGTGTGTGTGTGTGTGTGTGTGTGTGTGTGTGTGTGTGTGTGTGTGTGTGTGTGTGTGTGTGTGTGTGTGTGTGTGTGTGTGTGTGTTGTAGGTGTGGGCGTGCACACAGGGCTCTGTGGGGATGAGTGGCCTGCTGGCAGTGATTTCTCCCTGCCGGTGGTCTACAGAGCATCAGCAGGAGCAAAGGGATGATAATAACAATAATAATAATAATACACAACCTCTCTATTGTTCACAATGAGAGCATCTCTCCTTCTTTTGATGCAGCCCACCACCGCCGCCGCCCTCCCCACACAGACTCACATTATTCCTGTACAGGCACCTATGGGCACTTATTGTAGACACACACAATATGCAGTATACTGTGTATTTACATGAATGCTTGTAACTGTGCCAAGCATTAAAAACATGTACACACGTGCATGTGGAATGAAAGCAATTTCATATATAACATATACAGATACACACACATAGATATTGTAGATACATGCGCGGAGTCAGTGCCAAACTCACTGAGGAGGTCGTGGCAGGCTTCCTGAGTTCCCTCATTTTTTATTACTTTATTGGAATAAGCAGAACGTGGGAACGACATACACATGAATACAATCTTCAAAGAATGAACATATTGATTTTGAATAGAATAAAACAAAGCGTTGACAACATAACAAATATGTTTCGTGATGTTTTCCGGAACAGAAGCAGAGTCTGAAAGTCTGAAAGTGAGAACACTGTTGTCCATCGTTTATGAAGATGGTATTTCCCTAGTTTGCTGCAGTCATCAAACATTGTTGTCAGTATAATCAGAGAAAATGAAAAGATTAATTTGCTAAAGCAACAAAATATTTACAAAGACACGTGTGACTAACTGACCATTTCATAACAGGTTTACAAAATGAGCATAAAGGAGAAATATCTTAAATATCTTTATATTTACTCGTCCGGGTGTAGTGGAAACCGAGCAAAGGGAAATGCGGACAGAATGAAACAACAAGAGGATGAGGGGATAAAACAGTGATGGGACAAACAGCGAGGTTCCCTGCAAGACTGGAGACCCATGTTTCATTATTCAAGGGGGTGCAATCGTCCCACAGCGGAGAAACACCTGCAGTCACTCAACCAGAGCCTCTCAGTAACTTTAACACCATCTGTATTTCATTCTCTCATCACTAATGCTACTTTTAAATAAACATGTCACATTAGCAAAAAAAAAAGGAGAGTTTGGAAGTGTCTGAAAATAAATGTCACAACGAACCCAAGAGGGAAGGTGCAGCTGACAGTACCTGTAAAAGGTCGATCATAGTGACAAACCGCCCGACTCGACAGTTCACCTTTGCTCTGTGAAACGTTTTAGCGTCTTGCAGCTCATTGTTTCGGCTTTGGTTCTCTCTCACCGTTCTCCTCGGCTCTGTTTCCAACCAACGAGCAGCTGTTTACACAACCTGCGTAGCATCAAACAGCAGAAAAACAAAGTTAGCAACCAGCTGGTGAACATAGCGGAGCATTTTTTCCTCTGGAGCAGCGTGACGACCGACAGGAGAGTGAATAGTTAAACTTACATTTGTCAGGTAGCTGAAAAACGACTACGAAATAATTGATAATGTTAGTTTTAGCCACTGGATGTTGACACAGACAGATGTCTGCTAACACGTTAGCCACAACAAAGCTTGTCTTCTCTGCCCAAAGTGACCAAAAAAATTAATTGTTACAGGTTAAAAACTTGTTGTTGTAGTGCGGGAACCTCTCCGTCTTTTTAATCCTCCACATGAAACAATGGCTTCAGTCGAGAAGAGTCACAGTCAGACACTGTTTCCTCTTCCACCAGCCTTGGAACCAGAGTTGTAGTTTATTATCGTTTGGCTTTAATGGCAGCGTGCAATTATTGATAAGATCATCTATGTAACAGACCGGAATCAGTCTATTAAAAATAACTGTCTTGAGCTTTATCACGTTACATCTCACATAGTATATGCTCACGTCCACCTTTTATAATCTCCAGTTACATAAAGATCAGTCTGGTAGAGAGGAGCCAAGCAAAATACCTCTAATAACTTTTAGAGATCAGTTCCTGTCCACAGTTTGCCAGGAAAAGGGAAAAGTTATGAAAGCTGCGTTTGAAAAATGCGGTTAATAAAGTAACTGGAATGGATTTAACACCTTAAAATGCAGAAAGACTGATAAAGTCAACCTCATTATAGTGTAGCACGGCGCCCGCCGGTCCGCGCCGTGCCAAGAAATACTTAAACAAAACAACACATTGAGCCCATGCCAGTGGGCTATATTATTATCTTCATTCGAACTAATTGCTAGGCCAAACAGCGTCACATATGCACACACAGGCTTCAACAACCACTCATCATTAGGGACTTTAGCTGTGGTGTGCCATCCCTGTTGTCATGACAACTAGGCACTGGATTTTTGGCTTGGAAACTCACATAGTGGAGAGGCGTGCAGGTTTGAACAGTTTTCTAACGTCTTGTTTTTGCTGCCGGTGAGACGCGCGGTCAGGATCGTCCGGGGTAGCGCCGCCGCGATGAGAGGCCGCAGGCTTCACTGGATCCTGGCTCATCTCACAACATCACCTCGGCCGCCACGAACGATTCCCTTATTTTACTATTTCTGTCTTTTTTACATCGTGAGTGAGTCTGACATGTGGGATTATCTCTCGTTTTTATTTAACATACACACATACACTAAAACACTCTTTAATCAGAGCAGGCAACACAACACACACACACACACAGGACTGCAGACAAACATCCCAGTGGTTTTATCCTCACTGCATTAGCATTGCATATTCTCTGTAGGTCTTTTTATCTTTAAGACCATTGGGTCTGTGTGTGTGAGAGAGAGTGTGCATTGCAAAGCGCACGCGCGTGTGTGTGTGCGCGCGTGTGTGTGTGTGTGTGTGTGGGTGTGCCGTCAGCTAGCAGGAATGCATGGGTACCGCCAAAGCTAAGATGGCTGCCAAGCGCTAAGATGGCTGCCAGGATTCCACAGAGCGACAGCACGAGAGAGAAAGAGAAGCAGAGACAGAACGAGTGTGAGAGGAAGTGAGGGGGAAAGACGCGAAGATGGACTCTCACTCCCGCAGAATGAGGGATGAGTGTTGCGAGAAAAAAAAGAAACTCTATCCCTGTGTTTTCCCTCCTTCTTTCTGACCCGGAGTGATGAGGTGATTTTGTTTGTCTCTTTTTGTTTTCTTGGTTTTGGCAGCGCACAGACAGGGGTGAATAGTGCAGCAGTTTGCTGGCACGTAGCGCACTAATGCCACCCAAGATTAGGACGCTGATTTGGGAAGATGTTGAGATTGGGGGGCCCTAGTACCGGCTGCAAGGGGGCCACGCTCTGGCTAGGGACACTTGGCCCAGGATGGCCTTAAAGCTTCAGTGCTGTGGGGCTAATTGGACTGAATGGTATATATGATACAACTATAAAACTCTACAAGGCTGCATTACACATCTGAAGAAGAATGGCAGCCAGCAGGCCAAACAAAACTAGCTGAAGCAGGCTGCTCTCTGCCTGCCCCTATAGATGTCAAGGTAAATACACACAGGAGGTGCAGTCCAAACAATACCTACAGTCCAAAATGTGCATTTTACAAGTTACACCTCAACTTACAAGTCTTGAGACCTCTAACACTACTCTGCCCTACTGCCTTGACTTAAATATGTTAGAGCCCGAGAAAGAAAGACATAGAAGGAGAGAAAAGTGAAGTAAACACAACAATGTCTAGGACCTGGGAATGAACGTTTTACAAGTCAACAGTGAGGAAGCTCAGCTTTCTGGGGACCAGATTACTCAACCTGCAGTGTCAGAGGCCTTCACTAAAATATTGTTAGTGTGAGTGTGTGTGTGTGTGTGAGTGTGAGTGTGTGGGATTTTGAACCCCTGAAAAGAAAGATAAAGAAAAAGAGAAAAGTGGTTTTGTTGGGGTAAACACACATTGGAGATGCAATCCAAACAATGCTCCCGACCCAAGAATGTACATTTTAGAATTACCCTTCAATTTACAAGTGAGCCGTGGAGAAGCTGAGGTTTCTTGGGGCCTCTACACCGTCCTTAACTAAAATAGTGCACGTACATTTGAGTTGGTTGGCGCCCCTGAAAGAAAGGTATAGAGAGGGAGAAAAGAGGTTTGTAAGCAAAAAGAGGACACTCCAGACTGAATTCTGCTTTGACTCTGTCTCTAGTAAGTTGGAAAAGTGATTTTTTCCCACCATGACAGACTCCAGAAGTCAGGATATTAACCTTGCGATTCGCCATTTTATGACTTTCAACTGCGCTTCAACCTGAACAGAAATATGCACCCATCTTTAATCTCGGGCCCACGTCTGTCTCTCCTCAGTGGAAAGAATGAAAGAAGGCGCCATTTCCCATCCAGTTCCCTCTGAAGCTAACCTGCCCCCTCACCTTGAGCGGTGTCCAGACATCTGTCCACCTGACTAACCATCTCCCCTTTCTCTTTTTTTTCTTCTTCTTTATTTCAGAACAATCAGGACAATCAGACAACTCAAACCAGCAAGGAGACACAGACGTCAAACCCCCACCGAATGGTAAGTTTACAACTGTGTTCCTCCCACACAGAGCGTGCACAAAACAGTCTGACATACCTGTGCGTACATGCAGTCACATCTATACAGACGGTAACACATGTGCACGTACAGTATATACACACTACCCCTACACACAGGCCTCTCTGTGTGTGAGTGCGTCCCAGCAGAGTTGGGTCTAAGTTTATTATGGTAAGGAGAGCTGATGGTACTGTAGCGTGGGGGTTGTGCTGGGATTGTGGCGGGCCACTCATAAATCACACTGACGTTATTGGAAGATGGGAACCACATGGCCGCTGCCGAGCTGAGCGCTGACCTCATGCGCTGTCCCCGCTGTGGTTAACCCCGGACAGGGATGGAGTGAAGGAGAGAGAGAGAGAAGGAGAACTGGAGGAGGAAAATGGAGGGAGTGAAAAAAAAAAAGGAGTGAAGGGGTGAATAGAACAGGGAGGAGAGAAGTGATGGACAGAAGGAGAGAGGGATGAAATGAAGGAGGGAGGAAGGGTGTGGATTTAAAATTCATTCGACCCTGGAGCTTAGGACATCCTTTATACACACACCACCAGTACAGTGTCACTCATTTAGTTTAACTTTCTTTTACAACCTAGCTATGTTGTTGTGGCTAACATGTTAGCAAACATTTGCCAGTTTACACGACATTAGCTCTGATTTTGGTCTCCACCAACTCCTGAGAAAACAAACTGGCTGTTTACCCGCTAGATTCTCCACCATGTTCAGCCGGTTCTAACTTAATCTGTCCTTGTTTGATGCAGGTTTGATGTTAATTAGAGCTTCTTTTTTTTTTAACTGAAAACAACTGCCTGATGGTAACGATAATTAACACTGACGAGAGCCGTAAACAGTAAAGTAGGGGACTGGAGTTAAAAGAAGCTAGAACACTGTGAAGCTGAAAGAAACTGCAGAGTCAGATGATAGTTCTATGCAAGTTCATCACTACGAGTGACTCTTTTCACATGCAATTAGTCACGTGATCCATTATTAATATGAAAATATTGATTGTAGCTGCATCACAGTTAGAATGATGCAGGCAGTGTTTCCCACAGGTTTGAAAGTTTACTTGCTGTGGTGGGTGGTGCGGCGTGAGACCAATGTGCATGCAGATTAGAGGGGGAGAGTGTCACCCACATTATTTTCTGTAGCTACCATTTACAGATGTCCCCTAAACGCCTCACATGAAGACTATTGGTAGACGCTACAGTTTACCGATGTTCCCTTAACGCCTCACATGCAGGGTATCGGTAGAAGCTATAATGCACTTATGTTCCCTAAACGCCTCACATGCAGACTATCAGTAGACCTTAGCAAGTGGCTGCACACAGAGAAGCCTCAGTTTCAAAGATTTTCCATTGTAAACATCCATCACAGTTTGTGGACCAATTACCTGGTTCAACATACAGCTATCTGAGGGGCACTCACCTGGGGCTTCACCTCCACACAAAGTGGTTTAGCTTATCCAGCTAAACCTGTTAGCTTCTTTACAACACGTCTTATTGTCTTGTGTTTCCTGCAACAAACACCGCAGCCTTGTCGTAGCAATGTCGCCACGTTCCCAGCAATCTCTGCAGTGACCATGGTGAATACAGTGTAATCATAAGAGATAGAGTCGGGGGCCAGAGATGTGAAATCTCAGATGTAGAGTTTCCACAGCTCTCGGAGGGATTGGTGCCTTATCCTTATCGTGACAGAGGAGGCTCGCACTCAATGAAATCACTTTGTTTACAATAGAAAAACGTTTTCTGCCATCTGGCTTTCATCAGCGTCACAATCGTGCGGTATAGCTGCCTTTTAAAGAGCAAACACACAGGCGATTCTCTTTAAGGTAATTATTAGTATTGCACCTGGCAAAGCAATCAGATACATAACAATGAACATCCCGCGCTGGAACAAGAGAGAAGGAATGTGAAGTTGTTTCTTGTCATTGAGTGCGATCCGCCTCTGTCATCAAAGATATGAAGCCAACACCCACGTAGTAAGAAAACAGATTTTTCCTTTTAAGGTTCAGGTTACTCTATCAATGGACTCAAAGGAAGGTGCTTATAAGGATGGAAGCAGAAGGATGTGTGTTTGCATCGCTGCTCAAATACTAGTTATTATGCACCATTACACTTCTAAATATGTTCCTTGATTTGCGTGTGCATGATATATACATGAGGTTCATTATTCACAATGCATGTTACATTATATAACAGTCTGTGTGGTGATTAAACTCCCTTGTTGAACCTGATTGGTTGTGTATGTTGTGAACAAAATGAACATGTTCAAACCGAGGGCCTGTTGTATCTTATAGAAAACACATGGTTCCACTGGATGACACTGGCAGTGTGTCGGGCTTTGCCATACATATGTTTTTCAGCTCCCTCTGCATATGTGTATGTGTGTGTGTGTGTGTGTGTGTGTGTGTGTGTGTGTGTGTGTGCGCCTGTAATTTCACGCACGTTTGGTGTTTGCATCTAGCCTGCGGTCCTGCTCTCACACACTTTTCTTTCTCCCCCTCTTTTACCCAGGCCACTTGAGTTTCCAGGACTGCTTTGTGACTTCAGGGGTGTGGAACGTAGCCGAGCTGGTCCGCGTGTCACAGAGTGAGTCACCGCTGTAATTTGTCCCGTCAATATCTGGACAACACGCTCTCCCTGTCATTCCTAGTACACTTCATACAGTCACTTTGTTGCAACGCCTTCAATAGCAGAATTATTAGCATCCCTCATGCTCCAAGTATCACCTTTTTTTTTGGGGGGGGGGGGGGGTAAGGCTGGTGATATTCTACATTCTTCTTATCAACAACAATGATTTCATCCTATTATTGTCTGTGTATCTAAACCCAGATATAGCTTATTCCTTCATTGTTGTGTAACACTATTAAAAACACATCACTCCATTGTCCCTTTGTTGCCATGAACACACACACTGTAGTTTATTTTGACCCAATCCCACATAAACACTCATCAGAGCACCAAATGGGTTTTAATCCTCAGTTGGAAATAATCTTCCAAATATGTACAATTTACTCCTGTTTGAATAATGTTTGCTGGGAACCACAATGTATTTTTTTTTTTTACAACCAGTTCTTAAAGCTTGATGTCTTTAGAAGGATCTGTTGGGATTGGGGCTGAGTGGAGTACAGACAGGCAGGCTGGGGAAGTCAGAAAGTATTTAGTGATGGAAGAAGATCCAACTGATGTTTTACACACACACATGTATAAGTGTAAGGTTACTCCATAAAAGGAGAGAGCTATTGTTCCAGGCCCAAGCTTTTAGTTTTGCTTTAAAACCATCATCAGGAGCAGTCTGGTGTCAGGAAACAACAGCTCATAAATACCAGGACATCAAACTGCGCCTCATGATAGTTTTGAAGTAAAACCGAAAGCTTCAAACCAGAACAAAGCTTCTATGCTTTTCCTTGGAGTAACCTTACTCTTATAATGAGAGAATGTGAACTACAGAACCGAGCTACAGATGAGGAATGATAGAACAGCACCAGCCTTATCCTTTCAGGAAGTAAAGTTGTGATCATTTACAATATGTAGCTGCAGATTTTCTGATATTCTTCTCTGTAATGTGTGTGTGTGTGTGTGTGTGTGTGTGTGTGTGTGTGTGTGTGTGTGTGTGTGTGTGTGCGTGTGTGTGTCTGTGCACGTGTGTGTCTGTGCGTGCATTCCTCAGCCCCGGTGGCTACAGCGACCGGCCCCAACTTCTCCCTGGCCGACCTGGACAGCCCTGGATACTACAACATCAACCAGGTGACCCTGGGACGGCGCTCCATCACCTCCACCCCTTCCACCAGGTACACACACACACACACACACACACACACACACACACACACACACAAACACACATATAAACACACCTAACACCCATGATGCTCAAAATGTAGTTTTTCTGTACTAATATTGTTCATTTTCTTAATTCTCTAACCTCTGAAGTCTTGATGCTTAACTTACTCTGCTTTTTGATAGTGGTCTTTCTCTCCCCTTTTCTCCCCCCTTTTCCCTTCTTCACTGCTAATCCATCTCACTCCCTCTCACTTTCCCCACCAATCTGTCTGTCACACTGTCTGTGTTTGTGTCTTTTGTCTCTGTTTTTCTCCCCTCTCTCCCTCTGTCGTCCTCCCCCCACTCATCTTACGCTGCAGGACTGAAATGGAGCTTTATGCAAGTCTCCCACGGAGGTAGTTACACTCATTACAGAATATCTCCCCTGATACTAATGTAACACAGAACCCTGCATCACACTCGCACAAAAGCCACACACGCATGCTGTCACACAGATATGCACACAACCACACACATATTTAAACATTTTGGATCAGTGTACATTCACAACCCCCCCCCCCTTTTTTTTTTCCTTTTTTTTTTTTTTTTTTTTTATTGGTCACAGATGTATGAGTCTATAAGAATCTGCAAACACGCTCAGGAATTCATTCCAGTATCAACATGCGTACTCTCTGTGCTCGGTTTCTAGTGCGACGCCACTTTGGGCCAGTATGGATACAGCATATTGAATAAATTCTGGCTTCATGTTTGTCTTGCTGTCTCCAGTTGTGCTGCTTTGTCCCCCTTGGCTAAGACCTAATATGAAAACAAAACATCGAAGGGAAATCTTGACATTTAGCATTTTTGTTACGCTTGGTTTCATGCAGACGCATGCCTGACTCCAAGGGAAATAAGCACTCACATTTGTCCTCGCATGTCCCACAAAATGCTATGTGTGCATTCATTACAGCCACAAATAACAATTAGTGCTGCTTGTCACTTTTATTGAGAAACCTAGGCTAACATGCAAGTTCTAGAAAAATGGAAAAGAAACAATCCGATCAAGCACAAAATAAAAAAGGCATCCCTCAAACGCCTCCCTCAAGGATTAAACAAACTGCCTCTCTTCTTTTTCTCTCAGCTCCAACAAGCGCAAGTCCATTGACGACAGTGAGATGGAGAGTCCGGTGGACGATGTCTTCTACTCAGGCCGTTCCCCGGCGGCTGGCAGCAGCTCTCAGTCCAGTGGTTGGCCTAATGATGTGGATGCAGGTAGTCCAGCCACAGCCTCCCCATCAGATTTTGCACGCATTCCAGATGCCTCTCTCCAGAAGCTGGGTCAAGGTCCACATCAATTCAGATGCAAAAATGAAACAGATTTAGTACTTTGATGGAAGCTGCAACAGAAGCAGCTTCTCCAGTGTTTTTCTTAAAGCCTGCACTGGTTTTACATTGAATTTTAAAGCCCCTGAAAACTTTAAACATTAAAGGAGTAGTTTGACATTTTGGGAAATATGTTGATTTGCTTTCTTGTTGAGGGTTTGATGAGAAGATCAGCACCACTCTCATGTCTGCACAGTACATATAAAACCTACTGGCAGTAGCTGGTTAGCTTAGCTTAGCAATGAGACTGAAAACAGGAGGAAACAACTTGTCTGACTGTGTCCAAAGGAAACAGAATCAGTCTACCAACACCTGTAAAGCTCATTAATCAACACCTAATGTCTCATCTGTTAAATTTGTACAATAGCAAAAGTGTAAAAACTACATGCTGTGGTTTTAAGGGGGGTCATGTGCCAGACTATTTCTTGGCTGGGTGCAGTGACTTCCTGGAGTCTTCGACTTACTTTGGTTTTTGTACAGATTCAGCAAAAAAGATATGATCTTTTAATTATTGAATTTTAGATGTGCAAGTAGATATATTTTGTTACCTTTGGACAGGGCAAGGCTAAACATTGCCCCTTGTTTCCTGTCTTTGTGCTAGGGTAAGCTAACCAGCTACTGGCTGTGGCTTTATTGTACAGTTACGTGTAAAAGTGGTACCGAGCTTCTCATCTAACTCTCAGCAAAAAAACAAATATGTGTATTTCCCAGAAACTTTTCTTCCAAATATTCCAAATACATCCTTAGTTATTATTTATTAAGAGTTTATTAATCAATGAATCGATCAAACTTTATTTGTATAGCACTTTTCATACAGGTTAGTGCAGTTCAAAGTGCTTCACAGATGACTGATGAGCTAAAGAGAAAAGGACAAGTCAAGTAAGAAAGCTGACAATGAGATACAATAAAATAGATTTAAAAACATTAGCAAACAAAAAAAAAAAACATAAGAACATGAATGATAAGAGTTTAATAGTGGAAATTCCCGTTATCTAGTGTTTTCATTGATAACTAGCCAAAGCCTGCTCTTAAGTCAATTAAGATTATGTCACCTATTAATTTTCACATTAATGACATCATTGTGTAGCTTTTCAAAAATCAAAAAAATGATCTTCCTCATCCTAAACTTAAATGACTCTAATTATCTTAATCATAAGTTATTACTATTTTCCAAGCTGCTATAATCAACATCAATGTGAATTTAATATATAAATATTTTATATAGACTGTTGTATAGACTGTAGCAGTATCATAAATAGAAAGGATCCAGACCCTGAAATAAACTCACTCAAGAAAATTCGAAATAGTTGAACTAAATCATTAAGAGCAAAAATAAAGGAGAAGGAATGCCGGGGACAGGGATCAGTGATTAATCTTGAGTTACGAACATTCACGGCTCATTTACGCCTCTGGCAGGCTCCTGATTGGCTGACTTAACCGACCGATGAGAGAAAATGTATCTCAAAGCCCGTTTTACATTGTTACACACTGTTTCAAGGAAACATAGCAAAAACTGTAGCAGATTGAACGTGCCCCTTGATTTTAACTCAAAGTTGCTCAATTCTGATTGGTTCATAGAAGTATGTGTCCCATCCACTTCAAGTCTGAAGTCTCAAGAGCAGGAGAAAAAAACACAACTCTAGGAACCGCTCATGTTAAATAACCGAAACTATTCAACATTCAAGCAGGACGCCATTGCGCAAAGGAACAGCCTCAATGAGAACATTTGTTTTCAGGGACTTTAATACAAATATTTTCAAGTGTTAATGTCTGATTTGAAATGGACCAGAAGCCACAGCTCTCCTCCTTCCACCATCTCCTCTTTCCACCAACACAGCCCTTTGCTTCTTTGCTGTGTTCACCCCTCTCCCCATCACATGACCCCCCCCCGATCATTCCCACTCTCTTTCTCACCTTCTTCCATTCACAACTTCTACTCCACCTAAAACCTGGTACCCAATAAGACCCCACCCCTCCCAAGCAGAACAGGCCTGTCTGAGGTTGAGGCACGTCATTTTATAGCATCCTTCCTCACACACAGCAGGGACTTAAAGGATCAGTTTACCCAAAACACATAAAAATCTGTTTTCTCCGTTACTCTAAGTGGTTTGATTGTGCAGATAATTAACAAGTTTTATTTGCAAAGGTTTTGAGATTTCCCCCGCTGAAACCTCATACCACCAACCCAGAGCAATGGAGGTGAACGAAATATCATTTGTGGTGAAACATGACATTTGAAAAAATGTCTAATAAAACAATGTCCACGTTTCTGAGCATCATTTTCAACCCCCCCCCAAAAAATTGTAATATCTATGTTGATGAGGTCTGTGGATTATCCTGAGTGGCCAGGACATTATTTCTCAAATGACACATTACTTTTTCCAGTATAACTTTTTACATGTGCGCCACACCTCTGCTCTTATGGCAGACTTCTCAATGACGAAATCTCAAAACCTCAGTGAATAAAACCAGAATCTGCACGATAACTAGGTCAAAGTGTGGAAATGTGCCGTTTCTGTTCTGGGTGAACTGACCCTTTAATCAGACCAAAAAACTCAGTACATTGAATTTATCCTATTTATGTTATGTTTATGTTTGTTTGAGTTGGCAGGGAGAGGAGTGGCAGAGATGCACATAGTTTGTTCAGTTAGCTCCAATGGTGTTAGTGCTACCGTTCATTGCGCTTAACTCTAGGAATGTGTGTGTTTGTGTGTGTGTCTGTGTGTGTGTGTGTGATGTCTGAGATTGTCATAGCCACATGTGTATAACATTAGACAGAAAAACTCTCAAAAGCTACACAGACTTTTGTTTGTACAAATGTCCCCTTCTGTGTTTTATTTTGTGATTAGATTTTCACTATCTTTCTGAGTAAAGCCATAAAGAAAGTAAAAAAAATGGCAGAGTAGTGTAATAGTATCTTTAAACATTCCTCACCACATGATATTTACGGAATAGTTAGACATTTTGTGAAAAGGAGCTCATTTGCTTTCTTGTTGAGAGTTACATGAGAAAATTAATACCACTCTTATGTCTGTACAGTAAAAAAGAAGCTACAGTTAGCTAACAGTTAGCTTAGGTCAAAGGCCTGAAGGAGGGGGAAACAGCTAGCTTAAAAATACAACTAGCTTAAAACTACTACTGTTACTACTACTCGATTTTTAGGCCTACTCTTTGTGTGGATAAAACAAACAAGATATAACATGTTGACTATACTTTGCAGCTTTGCAATAAACTAAACTAACTGGCTTCCGGCTCCGGCCGTAATGCATTGAATTGGTCATTTTAACACTTTGGTTTTTGTACAGATTAAATTAAGAAGACGTAACATGTTAATTAGTGAGCTACAGAGGTGCTGATCAGGAGGTTTAGTCACCGTCAGATAGAGTAAAGCTAGCTAGCTGCTAGCAGCAATCTTTGCAGCTCAAGCTACACATTTTTCAGCCATGAGGGTAGTATCAATGTTCTCATCAAACTCTCAGCAAGAAAGCTTTAAAAAGCATATTTTCTAAAATGTCTAATTATTCCTTTTACCTTATTTGCGTTAGACGCCCTCGGAGTTTTACCTCATCCGTCTGTGTTGTCTTCTTGACTAATGCAGGAGAGCAGCACCAGTGTGACCACCCATTTATTTCTTACATCATAACCATTCACCCTTTGGCTTACAGCACTTTTAACCACCATGATGAATATCACGTCAAATGTATTTACAATAGACTTCATGTATGTCTCTTGGGTGTTGTATTTGACTTTGGGGATTCTGTTAAATTACTAATTTATAACCGTCACTCCCACTCACATGCTGCCATTTTAATACTGCCAGCAGTAATGATGTAACTATTTAATAGACACTTGCTGCACTCTCTTAACATTAAAATCCCCTATTGCCCATTATCTAACCACCCCTCTTTCTCTCTCTCTCTCTCTCACTCGCTCTCTCTCTCTCTCTCTCACTCTCTCTCATTCTTTCCATCTCTTTCTCTGTCTGTCTTTTTCTCTCCTCCCCTCTTCCATTGTTAACTCTTCCCTTCTCCCCTGTTTGGCCTTTCAGTGCAGCACCATTTGGCCAGTGTGCAGGAGAGGAAGATTAAGCATGAGAGCGATGGAGTGCAGTTTCCTTACCATGGTTAGAACAACATTAAACATTATACTGTGTATACATGTATACATGCTCTACTTCCGCTCACACCACCCTCAACTTATGTACATCTCTCTCTCTCTGTCTTTCTATTCAAGTCTGTTTGCACTTCCTGTGAGCTCTCTGAGCTGTTCTGCATTTTCCATTTCTCTCTTCTCTTCTCTCCTCTCCTCTCCTCTTCTCTCCTATTCTCTTCTCTCCTTTCCTCTCCTCTCCTCTTCTCTCCTCTCCTCTTCTCTCCTTTCCTCTCCTCTCCTCTCCTCTCCTCTCCTCTCCTCTCCTCTCCTCTTCTCTCCTCTCCTCTCCTCTCCTCTCCTCTCCTCTCCTCTCCTCTCCTCTCCTCTCCTCTCCTCTCTTGTGTCTTGTTCTCTGGCTATGCTGCCGCTGGGTGGGGTTGTGTTTCTACCAGATGTCTGCTGTTGTCCATTGTGGGTTTACCAAAGCCTTTTGGTAGCCCAGTAGCTCCATAACATACACCGCCTGTCTGCCTCAAAGATGTTGTTGTAAATCTGTGAAAGAAATCAGACATTTAGGAGGATAAAGACATCCCTAGTGCATTCAAAACACCCTCAATACTCTTGTACTGATACACACTGTCTGGCTATATTTTAAATGTGTAATTATGTGTATTATCATGTCTAAAAACCACATTGTTCTGAGTCTCCAAGGCGGTGTGAATTTGTCAACAACATTCAGCTAAGTGCTTTTGGTGTTGTAATTTTGTTGTCGAGCCTTGAGAGAGAAAGCAAGTGATGAAAGACACAGAGAGGGGGGGGTGTGTGTGTGAATGAGGTTTTGTTGAGTAGCAGCGTTAGCTGCTTCATCCAGCCGGTTGTTGAGACGGAGCTGTTGAGTGGTGTCCCACCTGCCGTAGGCCTGACTCAACCGTCTCTGGAAGACAGCGCAGGAAAAACAACATAAGACCCAAACAAACACGACTAAAGGCACTCAGGTGTGTCATCAACGCACAAGGCACCTTCTGTCTCCGAGACATGCTTACTCACTAACACGCACATTTACAAATGGCATGCAGACACACACACACACACACACACACACACACACACACACACACACACACACACACACAGGACTAAATTTATGCACACTCTTTCTCTGATTTACATTCACACACACATAAACACGCACACATACACTCTTCCCAATCTGGAGTGGAGCAGCGTTCCGGTCCAGATGGCGCCTCCATGTGTCTACAGCGAAGGGAGCTACTGGGTTACAGCAGACATCTGTTCTGATGATGGTGGTGGTGGTGTTGGGAGTGAGAGATGAGGAGAGCAGAGGAGGGGTGGAGGACGAGAGGAGGGAGGAAGGAGGAGGGAAGGGGGAGGGCCTCCGCCTCTGCCTGCTCTGGAGGTGATCCTCTACCTGAATGAAAAGCTCTGAGGCATAGCAGGTGATCATGTAATTCATCATTAAGTCTGCTGTCTCCGGCTCTGCTCTGCTCCGTTCTCTCCCTCTGCCTGCTTGCTCCTGCTGCTCAGTGGTGGGAAAACCCGCTATCAACTTTTCAGTAAGGATGGGGAGTTTCCTAAGTATTTGTTATATTGACAGCGAATTCCAGCTAATTATCTGGGCATGAAACTGTGATGTGTGTATTGGTGGCGTTGTTGTTAACGTGTCCTTGCTTTGCTGAAGCACATTATCGTAGTGTTTATGAGCGCTAATGATGTGTGAGGTAGTCAGTTAATGAGAGACACAACTCTGTTAATGCACATTGTTTCTTGCCTACCTGAATGACGAGTGTGTGAGCTTTTTTTGTTTTGTTTTTTCCCCTCTCTCTCTTCATTGTGTATGCGTGTGCACATGCTAGTGGACCAGTTCTGTGACAGTCGGGGGGTTTGTGTGGTCGCCAGCTTGTTAGCGTGGCAAGACTAGAGGGTCATGGGAGCAATTGGCTGCCAGTCTGCTCATACAGTGTGCCAGGAGCAGGACACAGAAATAATGTAGAACAAACAACTCTGTATGTGTATGTGTGTGTGTGTGTGTGTGTGTATATTCACTCACATGCACACACCCACCCACCCACACACACACGCACACACACACACACGCACACGCGGACACACACACACACACACACACACACACACACACACACACACAGAATAAGGGAGAGATCAGAGTAACTTCTGTTAGCTTTATCAGACAAAGCTTTCAATGGGCATCTGGGCCTCATTTGCTGCTCCTCACTGAGAAGCCACATAGCACCAGATATTTCAGCAAGATACCGACTAATTAGGGAATATCACAGAGACTAAAAACAATATGTATAATTTAAGGCTGTTTTTGCATAATAAGCTGGTTATAATTGAACTTGGGACGTGGTGGCACACAGTCATCCCTATATGTACCACAGAGGAGCTGGAGCCAAAACAAGCTTTATCATGGGGATGCATTGAATCCACAACATGCTGGGATTCAGTGCGTATGTTCTTAACAGTGCGAGCTAAGAATCCAAATGTCAGTTGAAATAATGCATTTTACTGTGACTCTCTATCAGCACCTCATGTAAGATTGTAGAGCAGCCATAAGATAATAAAATGATACTATGTTTAACAGACTGTTCCTTAAGGTTGTATTAGATAACTTATTCATTTTCTAAATATATAATACATTTGGTTCAGTAATAGTTAAGTACACACGAGGTCCTTCTACTTTCCATTTGATGCGACTGTGTACTTCTACTTTTACTGCATTTCAGAGGCAATATTTTAGTTTTTAATCCTACATACAAACTACATATATACATATAGGCCTATATACATTCACAAATTATAATAAAGTATATGAATTAGGAATAAGTAGCTTGATCTCAGTCAGTTACTATGTGAAAGGGTACTCAAGCAATTTCATATTGCACACTGGAAACACTGGATCCTACATTTCCCACAATGCAACCAGATAGCATCATTCACTTGCCCCTCCCTTGCCTCCTAAATGCCCAATTCTTTCATACTCCTCCCTTTCAGTTTGTAATTACTGCTTTCTCAAGTCTCAAGTCCAAACTGAGATAACCCCGATGACATCACTATGACATCATCAGGGTTATCGTCTTCCAACTTTGTAAATCAGTAGGATTTCAGGAGTTTCCCCTTAAAATAATGCTTACATGGTAATGTATCAACAGCAGTAATATAAAATAAATAATACATAATAATATAACCAGAAGGTGCACATTCCCTGTAATATATAATTCATTCAATTTGCTGAGAACACTTTTGTACTTTTGACTGTTGCTTTCCATAGAAAAATGTGTATCTCCAAATCTGGTATCTCTAAAGACTTTGAGTCTGACAAAAGTCCTCAACATTTTAAGCCAATGAAATAATTTAAAAACCCAAAAGAAAAAAATGCACTGCCACAAATGTGAAAACAGGATTAGCTCTCCCCAGCTCATGAAAAGCTGCCATTCCGGAGATACATGGTTTTCTCAGGACAGCAGGTCGGCCACCTGTACAGTAAATTAAACTGGTTGTAATATTTTTACCAAGCGACATTTCAAACACGGAAGTAAAATATCACTGCCAGATGGATACCAAGCCTACGCTGCTAATGTTCTGCTGACTGTAGCAAATGGTCTTACACCTCTTTTTTTATCTTCCTTTAACTTTTTATGAACGCTTTTTTGTTTCAGAGTGCTCAGCTTTTTTGGTTTACTAGTGTAAAGTGAATAGCAGTGATCTGCAATGCTGTGCCACTGATGTTTAAGCCAGGAATAACGCAAATATAAAATATAAAAACTACATATTACCCCGCTTTCTTAGTCCCTCTTTCTTGTCTCTTTATCGCTGGGAGAAAGTTAATTGCATCATTTGTCAACCTTGCAGTGTGTCACATACTGTAGCTTGTTATCGTCCTCATTAAAAACACATGAAATTACAAACATACTTGACAACACAAAATATAGCAAACACATTATCTCCCAGCTCCCCTGTAAATTTCAAAAGCATCTTCTGCCCTTGTGGCTTCCTCTGTGTCTGTTTGGTTTTCTTGGTGGCAAACAATTGCTTCTGTTGTTGTTTGTTTGTTTGTTTGTTTGTGTGAAGCCTTCATTATTTATTTTTTTCCATAATTCTATCAGTGATTAATATTGATCTCCCCCTGCACTACTGTGTCCGCTCCTCCCACCTGCATGTGGAGTCACATGACGTGCCTCTTTGAACATAAACGCAGGCGCCCACCTTTTTTCTATACTTATCGGTGCCCACACAAGCACAGCTGTGCCCATGCTGCCTATAAGCATTGTGGGTAAATAGTGATAAAACATTTCCCAATGTAGCATTAAAAAGAAAGCTTTTCAGAAATCTGCTCTGTTAGACTTTATATGCTCAGCTCATAAAATCTATTTCCACATCTCTCTGGGCCATGTTGAAATTACCCACGTCTTTATTTGAGTGTGTTTGTTTTATATGTGTGAATATTGTGTCGTTTAGTCGTTTATAGGGTTTTGCTCGCCAGGGTTGTTTATCACTGTATTCTTTCAACCAAATCTGAAGCAGACAAAACATGAGCTCAGTATGTTCCAGAGAAAAGTAATGAGGTCTGTGTGTGCACGCTGATGTACTTTTCTATACTTCTGCTTCCTCATTATTCTCTGTTTTATGGATTGCTCCTTCCAGGGTTTTATTTCAGCACATATTCAACATTGCGGTTCCCGGCAGAGGTCAAATATACCATTTGGCGCTGCTCCTCAAACCCCGAAAGTCAAAATTGTGCCTTTGGATTACCATACATCAAAATAAATTCCCTCAGTGCCCACCACACAAGGCCTTGATCACAGAAGAGAACCTCTTTTATCTGTAGCTCTCACACTTTTGGCCATGTTTCTGGTCCGCTGGTGAGCCCAGCCTATAGTTAGTGTGCCCGTTTTTACCAAACTGAGGGATATTTCATGCCGTGCTCTAGCCTCAGCCGACATTTATAGACAGAGGGGGGACACTTTAATATGTTTGTCTATGTGTGTCGGCCATGCCGTCACCGCTCCTCTCCCGCTTAACTCCTTCCATCTTTCAGCCAGCCTTCACTGGCAGCGTGCCGGGTGCTCGCCACCCAGCCTGAACAGCTTGTGTATGTGTGTGAGAGTGCGAGCACTTCTTCATGAAATACTGTATGCCTTAAGGCAGTAACATAAAATACCTGACAGTCAGATATGCAGAAGGGCACTACATCAGAGGATCTATTGATGTATGTTTTGGCTTGCTCTTCTGCAGTTATATGAAGCTGCATAGCTCATGCTGGCTTTGGCTTGAAAAACACAGTCTGCCCCAGATATGAGGACATTCAGGATCCCCATTCATTCTGCAGAGGCAGCCCTGACAAGCGTAGCGAGTAGGTTGGTTGGCGTGTTTGTTGACTGTGTTCTCGTAGCTCTCTGTAGCTGCACTGGGCTCTGAGATCGTTGTGGTTCTGGCGTTAGTCAGATAGTTTGGGTCTCGACACCGAGACGTCTTTGAATTGATTTCAATGGTTTGTCCTGTGAGTCAAAGCAGTGAGTAGGACATTGCTGCGTTGCTCATACACTCCGGTGGATGATCGTAGTTGGACCGCCATTGCATTGCCCCAGCTCTCCTCTCTCCTGACACTCGCTTCCCGACTCCCCCACCCCTACCCCTTCCCCCTTTTCTCCCGTCACCTCCCTTCACTCTGACCCCCTGCTGCTTCAAAAACATGGCCTCTCACCGGACCCTGTCCTCAACACCCCTTCCCCAACCCTCCCACTCCCTAATCTGACGGACATGGTACAGCCCGCTGACAAAAGCATAACGTATTGGACAGACAGATTGTGAGAACCCATCTGTATGTTAAGCCAATCAAAACAAATCAATGAATGAATCAATCGATCAATCCATTGATTTCAATCGATCATAATCATTCGATTCTTGTAAATTAAAAAGTCTGATAAGTTTTTTTTTTTTTTGAGTAGAGTCGAAGTAAGAAAAGCAGCCATGTTTGATTAAAACCTCGTCTCTGTTCTGCCATTTTGTTGATCCCCTTTTTGCCAGGACTGTCATCGCCTGGTTCTCTTAAGAAGCCGGGGAAATTCGATTTCAGCGCCCTGTCCTCCCAGACGAGGTCCCCCCGCATGGCGTTCACCCACCACCCACTGCCAATGCTGGCGGGAGTGAGACCAGGTGAGACCAACCCAGCTCCCAACCCCCCTCCCCCTTACCACCCCACCCTTGATCGCCCCAACCCTTTCCTCTCCCCCTCCTCACCATCTCCTCCTACCCGAATCCCTCCCACTTCTTCAAGGCCCCACCCCTCCCCCACCCGTGGTTCAGAAGTGGGAGCGTTGTCCTTGGGAGATGAGAGTGGCCGGGAATTATCAAAAGGTGGCAGGTAGCTCTGCAGTTTCTGTGCACTGACCTCTGCCTCCTCCTCTGCCTGCTCTGACCCTGCAGGGTGCAGGTCAAGCTGGTGACGGAGCTTCTAGGGAGTCTGGGTGTGGTGTGTGACTTTTCTGGGCCTGTCTGTTGGTGGATGGCTGGTGGTCGTACATTTTCTGCTTAGAGTGGAGCAACTGATCAGGTGGTTGCTGCTGTCTGTTCTGTCACATCTCTACTTGCACGTGTGTCGGATGGTTGCAAGGCTTCTCTTACTTTGGCATTTTGTTCTTTATGGTGGAAATTACACTTTTAAAACGTCATGACTGTTTTCAATCAAGTGTCATTTCTCCATTGACTCCTGGCTTGTCTTGCGATGTTGTAAGACACTTGCTTCAGGAAAGGTTTGCAGACATACCCATCAGCAGGTTTTTGAATTCTTTAAAAAAGAATTAAATCTGGTTTTAAAATGACCTAATAACTGTTGATAACTATTAACCAACTAGCGTCAAATGCAGATTATTTATAATCAGTAAAAGTAGTTAAAATATTACTTAATGTTTATTTCCTTACATTGTAAATATCTTCCAATGACAGTTAAAAGTCAATTAGTGATAACTGAACATTATCATTAAATTTTGAATTTAGGTGGATTTATTTATTTGTTTATTTATTTTATTATTATATTTTATTTACTCTTACAATTTAAAGTTAAAAAAATGGCATGGGTCTTTACAAGGCCTGTTTAGAAACTGCCCAGGACGCCAGATTTCCGGGGACCCCAAAAGCCAGAGTGGCAATTTTGTTTGGAAACATTCACAAAAGTAAATATCAGCTCAAATGCACCTTAAGGAGTACTACACTGATAAAGTTGTGTTGCAATTTGGGGGGGGGGGGTCCTCACAAGATTAAAGAACAAACAAACAATAAAAATCAAAAGAGTAGATGGCGACATATCCTGACTTTTAGTCCTTAGTATTTTTGAAGCTCTAGAAAGACCTACATTTCCCACGATGCAATTTTTCATTAGACCCTCCCCACCCACCGAAAGTTAAAAAGCCTAAAGTTCATACAGGTTTTCTGGCAAAAGTTTCAAGCCCAGACCAAGATGACCCTGATGACATCACTGTGACATCATTGCGGTAATGTTTTCGGAGCGCGTCCTGAGTAGTCCTCCCCATGACGAGTGAGACAAACGTCATGTGTGAAATTGGTTCAGTGCCCCTTTAAAGTGGGTCCTGGGGCCCTGAGCTGAATCTGATAACGCGCTGACACGGTGCATATTCCTGAATTAATTTGTGTTTAATCTAGAGCCACGTGCAGTGTTATTGCAGAAGAGGAATACTGTACACATTTCATTCGGGGGGTTAACAGTACCCCAACAGCTCATTTTTGCTCTTTTGTTCTGTATCTTTCCACTTGTTTTTTACTTCTTTTTGACTTGCTTTCTTTACAATGAGAGAACTCCAGTTTGACCCCTTTGTGGTGAACACGTCTGTATTCATACTGACGAGGCAATAAATTAGACTCTGTGAGTCTTGAGTTGCTGTGTGCTGAGCAGCTGATCCTCCACAAGGCTGAAACAGGCAGCTCATGATAACGTCGGATATCAAACACAACCAAAGGGGCTCCGACAATAAATCACCACCCTCTTAATTTTATCACCACAACACAGATCAAGACGTCCTCCTCTTTTTGGAAAGTGCACATGTGTGAATTCATCCAGTGAAGGAGTTCACTGGAGATAATTACCCATGTGCTTTAGTTCTGTATCTAGGCGACATCAAAGACTTTTTAAGCCACCGAGCAGATGTGAAGCAATGAGGTTGACCGCCGTGTCATTAAACCCTCCTTCGTGGTTGTTGACAAGACCCTATGCCTCTTTAGATGTAGCTACAGCAAATCAAATCTGCACACACACATGCACGTATACATATTCACACTAACATGCACACACATACACTGTATCCCGTCCTTATTGTGGCCAGCAGTTGTGATTCATACAGTTGTGATTTGTTTCTTTTTACACAAACCGTAACAGCGCGCGTGCTGGAGCTGCTCCCACGCTGGCGTGAAAGTGCTTACCACATCATCAGCGTTGTTGTTGTTCTGTGTGGAAGACAAGATCCATGGGGATTTAGGGTTTGGAGAAGTGGGATCATGAGGCGTGCTGGCACTACAGCCGCTCACAGTGGTGGTGGTGGTGGTGGTGCAGGGAGGTGGTTTTGGTGAATTTGTCCCTCCAGCCACATTCAGCCGTCCTCTACAGCAGCGATTCCCAACCAGGGGTGTTAGGGCCCCAAGGAGTGCTTGTGCAGATGCCAGGGGGAATTATTATTATTATTATTATTATTATTATTATTATTATAGACTAGACAAGCTCAGCTAATTTGAAAAAACACATAAAAATGTTTTTTTTCTTTAAAACACACTCATACAAAAAAAGTTTGAACACTTTTACACAATACATTATATAAACACTAAAGGTTTTGGATACATGGATGTAATAGACAGCTTAAAGTTTTGAACAAACAGTTCAAATAATTAAATAAATGTGATATATATAAATGGTAAATAAAAAAAGAACGGATAAACAGTTGAAATGATTAGTTTCTGTTAATGGATGAATGTTATAAAAGATAATGGTAGTGGATGAATGGTTGAAATAGCTAAAGTAATGGAAAAGTAGTTGGAAAAGTTAAATGGTGATAAAGCTAAAAGTAAGACTTTACTAATGGTAATGGATAAATGTTTGAAATAACTCAAAGGTGATAATACAAACGAACACTGAGGCTCAGTCCTAATGCCCCCACTAAGACCTGAGTCCTGATCCCTCACAGACTGATTTGATTGAGTCTTCAGGGGCTCAGAATAGTGTGAAGAGGAATGGGACAGCACTTTGTGACATATTATGTAAAACGTGTTGCGTACAATTGTGGGTTTGGGACTTGTGATTTTACATTTTTTTATTCCCTTCCTTCGCTCCCTGTTTGTAAACAAAATAATAACGTTGGATCAGATCTGATGAAAGCAGATTTGGAATTTATCATCATGTCATCGTAGGACAGATAACTACACACAGCTCTGGCTCTGAATCACCACTGAGCTCTGTGTTTATACTGTCACTCACTGTCTTTCTTCTTGTCATACTAACGTGAGGGTTCGTTCCTTTCATGCTCGTTTGTTAACCGTTCCTCTATCTTTTTTTTTGTTTTGTTTTATTTTATGGCTGTTGTTTACCGTTTTTTGTATTTTACGGTTCCGGGCGACCATTGGTAACCACGGTAACCCTGTGTTTTAATGTCACAGCGCTATGGACTTTGGGTAATTCACTCTGCAGAAATGGGGCCTTACAGAAAGGGCTCACAATGTCTGTGAGAGCTCCTGATGTCCTCCATGGTTTGACAGTGGGACAGTCCTAAGCCTTCACAGACTTACTGGGAACACGCCTCAAAATCTGTGCGTCTGTGAGTGGGGGGGGGGCACCTGATAGTTCAATAGTATAAAAAATGGTTTACAACCATTTTTATAACCAATAGTGTTGAATAACATCCAGTTTATAATCAATTGAAATGAAGACATCTGGAACACGAGGGGGGGTATCAATGACGGGGTTCTTAAGTTCATCTGACAGAGCTGTGGGGGGTGTAAGGATTCCCCTGATCCTGTCTCCCCACCACCCAATCCCATCGTCAACCCGCCCCCATACCCTTTGGCCTTCACCCAGTCTCTAATGGGATTAGCAGGGGGGGGGGCTATAGGAGCAGGGAGACAGCTCCACTGGGGAGCAGGCAGCCTGGCATGGGAGCAAGGTGTTGCTGCGCTCAGAGGCGCAGGCCTCTGTCTGGGGGGTAATGCAGCGGGGTTGGCACTCTCATGAAGTACACTCACACACACAATGTATAAGATGCGAGCACTAAAGAGTGTTGGCAGCCCAACATGGGCAGCTGGGGGGCCTGGATGGGGATGGGGTGGGTGTCAAACTGGCACAGCTAAAAGGAGAACAGGCCTCTAATACAAATCAAGGAGATTTAGTAATGGATATAGGTCTGACAGAGAAGGCTTTGTGTTTGGTGATTGGGCGCAACCAACTGCTCCGTACTCACACCTCACACATGCAGTCTAGACCATAAGTATTTGGACAGTTACACATTTTTTTTTGTCCTTCAGGTTCTGTGCTTCTATATTAGGGACATATCTCCCACACAGTATTGATGTAAACCTACACAAATTAAAGTTGAGACTTGGCACTGTAATGTAGTATCTATTACTTTATTTCAAATTGCTGGAGCAGAGAGCCTGAGGAACAAAAAACTGTGTAATCATTCAAATACTTAACGTCTGGTATTCTCTCCAAACCTGTCGCACACACACACACACACACACACACACACACACACACAGACAGACACAGACACACATATACACACACATGTATATCTGCGGATATGAGGCTCCGGAGCCCATTAAGAGAGAAGCATCAACTTAGACATACGATGTGCATGTACAGATTAGTTCTGTCATAGAAACAAAAATGTGTCGGATAAAAAACAGCTTTACCACCCGAATGCCAAACTGTGTCAACGGCAATGAATCACACCCTCAAGACAGCACACAGGCATTAAGACCAGCTAATTTAAGACACTACTCAATGATCACTTTGTGCTTTTTTCTCTTTGCAAGCTCTTTGGATCTGATTTCAAAATGTAGCATCAGTATCTATTGTATTTGTGCACTTTCAGATCGTTTCAAGTCTGAATGGTGCTGACTCAAACAATTAGGTAGTCTCTGCGTGTGAACGCACATATGAATGCAACGTGTGTGAAAGCTGTATAGACTTCCTGCAGTGATCATAAAACATTATGAGCAATGCACATAATAGCCTTTAACTTGAAATCAGCTTTTCTTGGAAAAACAACATTCCTTTTGCGTCCGACATTTTAAAACCAGATTTGAACTTTTATCGCTTCCAGTTCTGATGTGATACTTTTGCTGTCATTCATTAATGACTTCATCCATCTCTCCCATCTGTAAGAATGAGTAGGAATTTTCAATGTCTTTCAATGACTTCCTCTCGCTCTTCGCGTCTTTCTCTTCGTGTGTTCCTCTAATACAAGCGTCTCTGTTCGCAGGGAGTCCCCGTGCTTCAGCCTCGGCCCTGCACTTCCCGTCTCCCTCCATCATCCAGCAGTCTAGCCCCTACTTCACCCACCCAACCATCCGCTACCACCACCACCCTGGACAGGACCCCCTGAAGGAATTTGTGCAGTTTGTCTGTGCTGATGGCTCGGGGCAGGCCGCTGGACAGGTAAGCCTCGCCACCGGGGAGGAGGAACATTATTACCTTTAAAATCTCCCATTTAAATAGAAACTAACCTGCACTTAGATTTCAATAGTAGGGTTTTTTCTTGGAGTGACAGTGTATGGAGCTTATACAAGTGTGTTGCAGTTATGAAATATAGTAACAGACCACTGACAGTAGAAAAATTAAAAGTATGTTAGTAGAAAAAGGTGTGTACGGAGGCTAAGAAAGGCCATAATAATTTGTTTGTTTAACTTTATGCATATTCTTTATGCGTAACCATTACTGAGTGCTTTGTTTAAATTTGAATACCACTGAATTTATAGCACTGAGACATTTTACTTTGAAAAATCTGATTTTATGTGGCTGTGAATTCTCCTCTTTGATTTTTTTCAAGTGGTGAAATCGAAAAATTAAAAAAAAAAATTGCACGTTCTTAAATTCTAGTGTCCAAGGTTTCCAGTCACTAATATGAACTGTACTTTCTGATATCATGTGACTGACTGGACCTGATACGACAGCGAGGTCTGATGTTCAAGTCTGAATTAAATTAAATGTAATAAATCTAATTTAAAGCGACTTGACTTTTGACTTGACTAGAATTATTTTGATCAGAATTTAAGCAAACTGAATTGAGTTTTTTAAATCTATGGACACATGTAGAATGTGTGAACTTAAAAATAACTTAATGTTAATAACTTAAATAAGTTGTTTTTCTCTAAATTTAAGAGTATTCAGTAGACGTTATTTTTAACTATTTAATTGCTTGTAAAAATTTAAATATCAAAATCTGAAATCATACTGATCACGTGTTTGCATTGCTCTACAGTGCAATATTACTATAATTATATGAATGCCATTAGTTCAAAAGACAGCGTCTGCCAAAAGCTTATTGTACTGTGTATGTCCACCTACAATTATAGAGAAATTCACCCCACAGCATTACAAGTGCAACACGAGCAAACACACTAGACATTGGTTTTGCAGCAGGTCTACAAATCTGTGTATTGTCTTGTCTGTCATTTTGCCGTTTGCTGTTTCAGCCCCTGACGTTCCCCCCTCCTCCCCCTTTTTATTTTTTATTTTGCTCCACCCAACCCCTCAGAAGTTACAACCATCAGCACGAGAGTGAATCAGTCACAGCACACTTCAGTCAAGCATACCCGTCCTGTGTTGTGTCATCGTGTTTCTGTCTCTTCATCTCTAGCTGTTACGATTTTAGTTTGGACTTTTGGTTGTTTGGTGCTGGTATCGTTGGTGGTGTTGTGCTTGTGTAGACAAGTATTTTCCCATTGGTTTTGATTTCTTGCCATCTTCTGGACGAACCCAGTCAATAATTTGCTCACTTCCCTCCTCCACACCTCCTCCACTCACCACGGACCACTCTTGTGGAACCTCTCACCTCCAGCTCCAGCTCCCACTCCTATCAATCCCTGTGGTGATTATTATTTTTCACACCTCCATAAAAGATGCCGTCCACATACATCATTCCTTTGGTTGTTTTTTCCCACCACCTCCTCTCCCTCCTTCCACCATTGCCTCCCCCCCTTCCGTCATGGATATTTTTTTGGACTCGGCCTCCCGAGCTACGTCCTCTTTTTTCATTCCGTGTCTGCGGATTGTCGCATGTCGCCCTCCTGACCCTATTTGTGTTGTCTGCAGCCAAACGGGAGCGGCCAGAGCAAAATGCCAGGCTCCTTCTTGCTGCCTCCACCTCCCCCAGTGGCCCGCCCAGTGCCCCTCCCTATGCCCGACTCTAAACCCAACAGCACGCCCCCTGACGGCGGACTCTCCTCGCCCGCATCTCCGTGTAAGTGACCCCGCAGAGACCGTTCTCAAAACCAAACCAGCAGCAAAAAAAAAAAAAAAAAAAAAAAACTGAAAATCCCAACCCTCTCCAGAGAAAAGCCCCCTGCCATTGTTCTTCCTCCAACTTTGTGCCATCATTGTTCCTGTGTATCCAACATCTCACCTCCCTTAACCACTTGGAGGGCTATGGAAGCCAGCGCAGAATATACTGTGGAGCTCTGTAGAGTAGATCAAGGCCACCAGAGGTTTGGTGGGAAATATCTGTCATAAAGGACTTCTGTGGTGTTCATCAGGGTTCTGTATTAAGCCCCCGTCAGTTTCAGTGGCTCATTCTGCTTTGTCGGGAATGGAAGGTGCATCACCACCCCAGTTCTTCTCCCTCTAGATCCTCCTTTCTTCTCCCGCTGGACTCATCAGCAAATCTTGTGGAAAAACTCAAGAAGGCTTTGATTATTAATTGATTCTTACTCGTGAAGGGCACAAATTTAGGGCAGTTAATTTACATGGACTCCAAAACACTCCAGTACAAATTGGGACATTGGTGGAATAATTAGTTTTTGGTTGAGCTGATCTTCTTGGTGGGATTTTTTTTGTTTTGTTCAATGTTTGTTAAGGAGAATAGGGTGTGTATTTAAGGTGAAGGAGTGATGTCAGTCCACCCGTGGGACTTTCTCACAATACGTTTGTCTTCCTCACCTGTGATAGGAGGGGCACTGGATGGAGCACTTTTTTTTGTTTGTTTTTAGCTTTCCTTCAAGTGTAGTGTTTTCGTTTTACCCCCCAGTCAGCGTCTCAAAGTCTTCTATGTCTTATGTATGTTACTCCAATTCTTAGAAACACATGGATGTATACGGTATATGTCCATACACATAAATCTCTCTCTGTCTCTCTCTCTCCTCTTCTTGTCCTTTCTCCCTTTCCTCCGCACAAACAGACTCACACATGCATAAGTCTGCACACTGCATCCTGAATCCCTCAGTGAGATTCAAATTATGGAGTCCGTAGGGTGCCTCAAACTGCCCTAAATTTGTCAGAGACTTTGATGCAAGTGGGTTTTAAATGTCCCTGACTGATACTCAATGTCAGGATTCGGGTGTGCTCAATCACTTCCAACTGAGTATATCAGCGGGACTTAATCATTCAGGGAGATCTAAGTTTGCTTACCAGATTTTGGCAAACTTAGCTGTGGAGTTTTGATGACCTGAATACAATTTTACTTTCATCTAAAATGAATGCATTTACTTTATTTATTTACGTTTTAACTACAGTAGGTTTACTGTATCTCGTTAAATTTTAAAGCAATTTTGCGGAATACACTCGTTCACTTCCTTGCCAAGAGTTTGACGAGAAGATTGATACCACTCTCACGTCTGTGCGGTAAATATGAAGCTACAGCTAGCAAACGTTAGCTTAGCTTTGCATATATATTGGAAACAGGGGGGAAATAGCTAGCCTAAATCTGTCCAAAGGTAACAAAAACTGCCTACCAGCACCTCTAATGCTCAGTAACTAAAACATTACATAGTTTAATTTGTACAAAAACAAAAAATGTGCAAAAATAACATGTTGTGGTTTTATGGGGAAGTTATGTGCCAGACTGTTTCTTGACCAGGCCCACTCACTTCCCAGTGTTGTCATTTCTACACTTGGGTTTTTATAGTGAGATCATGTTAATCCATGAGTTTTAGAGGTGCTGTTAGGTGGATATTGTTACTGTTGGAAAGAACTAGCCTAGCTTTGTACTAAGCTAGCAGGTTGCTAGCACTAGCTTCATATTGAGATAAACACAAGAGTGGTATCAGTCCTCTTATCCTACTCTTGGCAAGAAAGTGAATAAGTGTATTATCACAATGTCTCTTTCCTGTAAGATTGTACAGGAAGTTGCAGTGGTGATTGTCTCTCTGTGGACTGATGTCTATTTTGTTGTTCCTCTGTTTCCGTAGCATACTCCACGCCAGGCGCCACAGCTCCCAACAGGTTTGTCGGCATCGGATCACGGGACAACAACTTTCTGAACATCCCGCAGCAGACACAGGTAGGAGTTTGGGGATATACTGACAGTACAGTACTGACAAACTCGTCTGTTTTGACTACGATTACCAGTCAAAACTCAGGAAACTTATTAACTGTGTGGATGTACGCCAAAATATTTCTTATTCCCTCACTCTCCCTGAAACCTGCTGTTGGGTTTCCTCCACCTCTCTCACACCATCCCACAGCGCACCGTCAGTGTGTGCATTTGTACATCTGTATTTTACTGTACGTGTGTGGTTTACCATATGTGCTCAACTCTTTATTTGGCACATATGGAGCCTACCCTTCAGACACCAGGACTTCTCCCTCGCTGCCTTCTTCGCGCCCTCTCCTTGCTACCTTTCCTTCCACTCTTTTTGCCAACCCACCCCACACCTCCCACTTCACTTTCTGACTCTTTTAGCTATATCCTACTCTGCTCTCTCCTCTCCCCCTTATTCATTTTCTCTGCCTCGGCCTTTTACTGTTTCTCTCTTTCACCTTATTCGTTCCTTCCCTTCACTGCTCTGTGCTTCGTTCATATGCCTCCTCCATTACCACCAGTACTTTTCTCATTAGTGTCCAACCACACCCGCCTGGAGCCAGCTCAGCTCTGCTCCTCGACACATGGAAACCATCTGAAAGTGCTCTGCTGATCCCCTCCCTTGTTTCTCTGCCCTCCGTTCTCTCACTTTTCCTCCCTTTCCATTTCCCCCATTCCTGATCTTTTCTGCCCCTGCGCTCATTATACTCCACTCTTTATTCCCCTTCCCCTTCTTCATTTCAGTTTTTATCTTCAGTTTTTATCTGCCATCCCCACGGTCCGTTTTTCTTCTTCTTCATCTTCTACTAATGTTACTTTACTCTATATAACCTACCAACTCTGAGTTGTTTCTTTTGTTCACCCTGGTATTTTTTTCCACACTGAATGTTCAAGAGTATGTGGACACCCAGACATTACATCCATAAATGATTGTTGAACACATCAAGCCAAACCTATGGGCATTAAACTGCTGTTACGACAGCTTCCACTCCTCTGGGAAGGTTTTCCACCAGATTTCTGAACCTGGCAGCAGGGATTTGCTCCCATTCAGCCACATGAGCATTATATTGAGGTTGGGCACTGATTTAGAGCGATAAAACCTGGCTTGCAGTCAGTCTTCCCCTGTAACCCAGTGGTGCTGAATGGTGTTGAGGTTAGGGCAAGCCACTCAGATTCTTCCACACCAAACTGGGTTGATCATTTCTTTATGGACCCTGGGTTTTTGCACAGGGGCATTGTCATGTTGAAACAGGAAATGATCTTCTCCAACAGTTGCCACAAAGTTACAGACACTAAAATGTTATTGTATGCTGTAGCATACAATAAGAAAGATTGCAAGAGACAAAAGATTTCCCTCCATTGAAACAAACCATAAAAACAGCCCAAAACCAAAAGTAAATCAAAGCATATGGACAGGGTATCTACATACTTTTGGCCATGTAGCGTGTCTTGATGTTTTTTTATTAAAAAGCTAATTGAAGCTCGAAACTCAGTGGGACATAGTATCTGAAGTATGGTTTTACTTTTCCAAACAAGCGACATTAATTGTTTAGATGTGCTTGTCAAAGTACGACATTAAAAGATTAATGATCCACTGAAAAAAAAAAAAAAGATAAATTGCTAAACAAAGAGCATGTCAGAAGTGAGTATGTGGTGACTATAGGATAGGCTGGAGAACATCTCACACTGACAATAGTGGGCTCCATGTGCCCCCCAGTGGCGAAAGTGAGGCACTGCAACCAGAGGATCAGGGAAACAAGATACCAACAGTACAGAGAAAGAAGAAATGGAGGGAACAGAGCGTCAGAGTTTCGGCCCTTATAGAAGTCACGTCCCGGCCGTCTGGTTACCCCCGGCAACCAGACATGATGTCATAGCCAGTTGATCTTGAATTTGAGAAGGGGTTGCTCAAGAGGGGGCAAGGGTGGGGGGTGGGGGGGGCGCAGGAAAGAAAAGAGGGTGGTCACTGTCTGCTGCCAAGGATTTAGTGGGAGTGTTCACGGGAGATAGATGGATTGTGTGTATCTGTGTGTGTGTGTGTGTTTGTAAGAGCATACACAGAAGGAGAGAGAGTAACTAAGAGGGGAGAAGTTACAATGCCCTAGGCCTGCTGGGACAGTGCCCAGGGGAGTAGGGTAGCTGAGAAGGGCAAGAGGCAGAAGGGGGGTATTCATGCGACCTGTTAGAGTCAAACAAAACAAAAGGCTGCTTCCCTGGAGGCTCAGCGTAGTTTCCAAGGCCTGACTTCTAGAATGTTGGCGCACCAGCCCGCAGTGCCAGATCCTGCGGGCCAAGCGGGGCAGCCAACAACAGCGACGGTGACCCACTCCTGCTCCCTGCTCATGCTGAGTGGGAGAAACCCAACGTGAAGATGGCACAAGTGACGGGGAGCGTCAAGACTGCCCATTCCCCTGCTGCTGCTTGGCCATTAGTAGCCATTCAGTGCTTGGCTAAATTCAAGACATATTGTAGTTCACTCCAGAAATGGGCAGGATTGATGGTTATGGCCCAGATGACTCTTCTGTCGCTCATTGTATGCAGGCCTACAGTCATGGTCAAATTTATTAGGTACATAAATCAGAATATCTCCAGAAATAAACTAAATACTATTATATCCAGGAGCCTTGACCACTGTAAGAGAAGCCTGTTATATCTCTTACAGCTTTACAAAGGCAACTGGCGACTTGGTTCAGGTTCTTAAAGACATTTCAAGGCTTCTTCAGTTCATCTTCAGTTCTGAAGGAACCTTTTCAGATCAGAGGTAGAACGTCCTCTAGAACCTCAAGCAAGTCAAGTTGCCATCGTAAAGCTCTCAGAGATACCATGACCTGGATGAACCTAGAATCTTTACTTGAGAGTTGTAGTTAACGTCTCTATACTATGACTATTTATCAAAGAGCCTGATATTCTCCAACATGATTGGTCATCTTTTGTATTGATGATTCACCCAAGAGAGTTTCACATCCGTTCAAGCTTTGCTCCAACTGCCGGTCACATTGTCTTTAAAATCACCAAATTGCAGTTGGCTGTTTAGTTATATCCAAAGGTGTTTTTGTTATCTTGCCCGCCAAATCTTTCTGGTTTTGACATTAACATGATCTCATCCCTCACACCCCCCTTCCCTCTCTTTCTTTTTCAGTCTTGGTTCCTCTGACAAGATCTGTGTACAAACCAGCAACTAGAATTCTTTCTTTACAATCGGAAATAGAAAAACAGAGAAACAACCCACAGGATAACAATTGTCCTCCAACCAACCCACCGACCGACCCTGACAGTATGTCTCACCTGATACAAAATATAACCAAGCAACACAGGAAATTGCAGCAGCATGACACTTTTAGAGGAACTCTGGACTAATTTACCCAGTCAGAGGGAGGACCCGTTTTAAGCAAAGATGGATAGATGGAAAGATGAATGGATGGACAAGAGGATGCCAGGATAGAGAAGGAGTAAGAGGACAAACAGCACCAAGCAGGCATCTCTCCTGAAAAAACCACCGAACCAGCACAACACAGCAGCAACGCAGGAGGAACCTGAGGATGAAAAAGTGGTCAGCTTCTCCTACTTCGTGAGGACGCATTGTTTAATGAATGGCAAAGAAAATCAACTGTCCAACAGAATCAGATTTTCCAGATGAAATGTTTAACCTACAAAGCCACACCCAGCCATGAATCCACTACCTGCTCAAAGCAAAGACACAATTAGGTCTCCAATGAAAGCTGCAGTCCATGCTCCTGTTATGTCTGTCATCACCCAAAACAAAATCAAATTGACCAACGTTTTTCTCTCTCTCTGAATGACCATTGACTCTATAAAGCCCCCTTTGTACCTTACTACTAACTAGAGAGAGACCATGCCAAAACATTTCTTGATTAAGGGTTGCACTACAAGCTGAATCAATTAACACTAATCTTAACGATGTGCACTATTTACCTACAAGGCATGGGGAGGTAAACCAGACTTGCCTATCAAGAGTTTTAAAGAGGAAAAATCAAGGTACAAGAAGCCTTCACGTGTCCTCAACCCCCATTGTTCAGTTCGACAAATCATTGGCCTCCACTCCCATTCTCACATTTCCCCCCCACACAACACACACTCACTACAATCTGTGCCATGACCACAGCATGTATGTACAATTGAATACACACACACACACACAGTTGCCCAGTCTCACCTTTTAGATTGTAGTATTTATAGGTGGTGGTGTTGTGTTATGATATTTTCATTTTATACGCACATACAGTAAAGCCCATTGAACTCTACCTATTTGATTAGACATCTAAACCAACACACACACTGAAAAATCAGTGTGTACATCATTGCTGACAGTTTTCATGACTATAGACAGCAGCTATTGATTCCCCTTTTTGCCCTCTTGTAATGTAGATGAATGATTTTGTTCTCTTGTGTGTTCTCTTATTTGAATTTATTCCTTTTGGATTTGTACTATTTTATAATTGTTTTATATTTGAATGACAGCACCTTATAGAGAAACACAGTAAGAAGTGGGATGTTTAAGCGGCATAGACAGGGTGGTTAGCTAACCCGGATCAAATAGTAGTTGCAAAAAACTTAAAGTAAAGGTTGGATACTTTGAGAATTACACTTTTTCGCTTTGCTACCGAAAGTTATGTGAGAAGATTGATGCTACTTGTGTGTCTGTATGGTAAATGTGAAGCTACAGCTAGCAAGCTTAGCATAAAGACTCGAAACTGGGGGAAACCAGCTAGCCTTGCTCTGTCCAAAAGTAACAAAAATCCAAAAACCAGCACCTCTTGTTTGTTTAATCCGTACAAAAACCTGAAGTTTAAAAACAACAACCTGTTACACACTAAATTGTTTTTTTTACACTTTGGGTTTTATACAGATTAAGACACACCACAGCACCTTGTTACCATTGGACAGAGCCAGGGAAGCTGTTTCACGCCTGTTTTTAGTCATAATGCTAAGCTAAGCTACCCGGCAACTGGCTATAGCTTCATATTTACCGTACAGGCACAGGAGTGGTATCAAACTTCTCATCTACCTCTCAGCAAGAAAGCAAATGTGTGTATTTTCCAAAATGTCAAACTTTTCCTTTAACATGGTTTGTTTGTTCTCAGTGCCAGATAAACCCATTTGCCACATACTGTGCTGCAGGACCACACAACGCAGAGTTTTGACAATCACAGGAAGCCTATTTTCTGGGAACCTACCTGCTGAACTATACAGGTCAAGAAAAAGCTTCTACTATTTAACCCAGGTACAGCTGCTGACTGGTGATGGTCATACGTGAGTGATAGAAAACCAGAATCGAGGAGGGAAGGTTGCTGAAGATGGGACCCAGAATATAAGAGAGAGTAGCTCTTCTTTCTGTCTCCCTAAAGTTTACCCTGTTGTTTACACTCCCAGACGGGCCGCTGCTCCAAGAGCAGAGGGAGCCACACTGCGGAGCAAAATGAATATGTGACATATCTGGCTGTTTTTCAGAGAGGGTTTTCAGTAGGAGGATCACACATGTGCCCAATTTTTTTTAGGTGCACAGGGTCAGGTAAAAGGACATAGGTTGCTATGGTAATCCCCCCAAAACACACACACACAAACACACATGCACCAGCACTCCCCTGAGGTATTGTGAAATCGATGAGCCCCTAATGATCAAAACTGCACTAAAACAATCATGCCAGCCAACCTTGTGAGTTTGTTTTTTGTGAGAATTACAGTAGATCGACCACCACTTAGTATTCCAAATCAGTGGATGTATTACTGGGATAGAAACACACCTGTAGAGCACAGATCGCCACTTCTTGAATACACAGACTTAAAAAGTCCACTCACTATTAACGCAAACACATCCCCAGTGCCCGACTGAATTCAAAGGGAAGTCTTAAATATAGACAATCTGAGGAGGCCTTTATGCTTTTAATCATTTTGTATCATTAGCCCACTTTCAGACTGATTCAGTTATTTCCTGTTAAAAGTTGAATTCAAATCATCCATCCAACCTCACAAAATAACTGGACTGCCTGGCCATGTTCTTCACTGCAGGGAAACACAACATAGTTGGCCAACGACTGGCAACCATCTCATCAGCTTCGTAGAGAGAACTAGCTCCGCTGAGTAAGACGTTAATGATGGCTAAGGTGATTTCTTTTCTAATCTATGGAAGTGCCTCTGTATTCCCATTATGCAATTTGTCAAACATGAATTCAGGTTCTTTTTCTCACATATAAGCTATAGTGAATGGTGAAAAATTTATGTCAGGAGAGGAGAAAAAAAAAACGGTGACAGCTCACTAGATAATCGCAAGCATCTTTATATATAATACACATATATATTTATAGATATATACATTTTTTTTATTTGCAAGATAAGCTCTGTGGCAGTCTAGTTATTTTTTGAAGCATGGCGTACATCGCACAGTCATAGGATGCATCTCAAAAACTGCTGATTTGAGCTAAAGTACCAGTCTCTAAACCCATACTCGCATTAAATGACAGAAAAAGGAAATCCATGGCAAATCACAACAATAGATACATAGACAGTGATGAAAATGTAGTTGAGGATTTAAAAAAAAAAAAAAGAACAGATTAGGTTTTGTTGTTTTCTTTCTTGTTTTGATGGGAAGTATTGTTCTTGAAACTAAATGATGTATGTCGATTGAGCCATGTGCAATGCCTTGGTAGAGGAATTGTGTTTGTTTGTTAGCAATTGTTTGAGGGTGTCACGAGAAAAGAGGGAAAACCCTCTAGGTTTTTTTTTTCTTTTGTTTTTTGTTTTTCAAGTCCATGTGCTCTAGGACTCTAAATATGAGGGCGTTGAGAAAAAAATCCCAGTCTTTGTAAGTAAGTTTGAGGAAACTGTTTTTAATTTTCCTTTTGTTTTGTTTTTTTGTTTTTTTTTCCTTTTTTTAAAGAAAAATTTCATTTCTAATGATTTGTTTTCACAATGTGGGAGGGCTGAAGGAACAATTTTGCAACTCATAAAATATATATCACTATGAAAACTGGTGCTTTCGTAAAGAATAAAGTACATTCAATCTCTATTATACATAAATAATAATAAACGAAAAATTAAGTGTTATCATAAAAGCAAATTTTAGGAAAACATGCATTATTCTATTTCTCTTTTTGTATTTACTGAGGGGGGAGGGGTTCATTGTACGAAAAGGTTGTTGTGACAAAAGGCATTTTTCCCCCCCAACCTTTACAACACAGCAGAGGAACAGTGGCAGGGTAAAAAAAGAAACATCTCTTTCCAGACTGTTCCATCTTGTATCCAACACAAGTGAACCTAATGTGGGACAAAGACAAGATCTTCCCCAATTTTGGGAGATGCACAAATATGGATTCCCGTTTCCAAGAAAAACAAAACAACAACAAAAATCATGAGTGATGATGTCTGGTGAAAATTTATTTTTATTTTTTATTTGGTGTCAATGTCCGGTTGGTTTGGCGAGAGGGAATTAGCGACCTCAGAGGGATGCTGTCAGTTCAATAAGAATGTGAGCCCCACCCCCCACCCACCCCCCTCTCCAACCCCCCCCACCCCCTTCTCTGAATCCCCATCTCCCACTGTAAATGATTATAAATATTTGTTTGGTGATGTAGTGTTATAGACTCAGAGCATCTTAAAGGTTGTCCCTAAAAAGTGCCTTTTGTTCACAGATTCCATCTTGTAATCCTGAGTGCCCATCTCAAAAGAAAAAAAAGTCCCCTCCTTCACACTTCTATATCTTTCTCTTCCTCTTCTTCAAGCTTTTTAAAGCAGTATACATAGTACTAAAGGAAATTGGTGTGATTTAGTTCCTCTTTTTATTGTTGAATAATTAAGAAAAGCTGAAAAAAAGACAAAAAAAAAAGATATTTTCTGTCTTGCTTCTCTTCCTCTGTATCTTGTCTTCTGTCTATCTTGGACACTGGAGTAGTCTGTAGCTGCGTAACCTTCTCCTTCCTCCCCTCCCTCCTTTTCTCCTTTCTCCCTTTCTCTGAACGGCGGGGTTTAAAAAAAAAAAAATCAAAAAAAAAAAAAAAAGAATACGCAAAGATTTTTTTGTCTGAGCAGAATGCAGTTAGCTCACATGTTATTCTTGTCTGTACGCTTCACATTGTATTACCATACCCATCTTCTTCAGCTTCTCCATTCAACAGCTAATGTAAGTGAACAAGTTACACCACGGGGCTCTGGGCTGTGCTGAGGACAGGGGCTGGGTTATAGGGCAAAGAAACAGTTTCCCCCCCCCCCGGGAGAGATCAACGACATATGAACCCGAGTGGAGGGATGAAAGCACTCATGGGAACTTTTTGGTTTTGGTCTTTGGCGAGGGAGATGACCAGTAGGACTGCTAGTATAGGCAGGTTTGTTTGTAATCCTTGTTTCTATCTATTTATTTTTTTTATAATTGAATTTGGATTTGCTTTTTGATTACTTTTTGTCATTGTTACTGCATATCTTAGGCAGCGGTAAGATGCTGCGTCAAGACCTTCAATTATGCACCTTTCTAGTGGTTGAATGAGACCAGCTATTTAAAAAAAATAAAAATTCAATAAAAAAAAAAAAAAAGGAAGAAAAGGAAAAAAAAAATTAAACTGAAAAATAACTCCAAGCACCTTATAAAGCGGACCGGTTCCACAGCACGGAGACTGAGAGGCTCAGATTTAGCACAATCACTAGAAATGTACGCTTTGTTTCAAAATGTTGTATTGATTCACCACCATTGACCAAAGTGATATGGTTCCAAAAGCTGTAAAGCGAGTAGACCTTGGTGACTTATGGAGAAAGCACCTTGAAATTCCACCAGCAAAATCAAGTGATTACAGAATTTTTTTTTTTTTTTTTTTGTCCTGCAAAAAAAAAAAATACAACTAAAAGTAATTAAATATATGCAACTTTTTATTTTTCTTCATCAAGCAAATGAAGCCAGCAGCAGTATTATCAATCTAGCCTTGACAAGTGAAAGCACCACAGTTGAGAAGCCATATCAGAGAGGAACAGGTTGCATGGAGCAGTGTGTGTGTGTGTGTGTGTGTGTGTGTGTGTGTGTGCGTGTGTGCGTGCGTGTGTGCGTGCGTGCGTGCGTGTGTGTGTGTGAGAGAGAGAGTGCGTGTGTGTCTGTGTGTGTGTGTGTGTGTGTGTGTGTGTGGGGTTTGTTGAGGGAGGGTGCCTCAGTACCTGCCCCTGCACTGTTCAAAGAGCCCAGTCGGACCCTGTGGCCGAACCATCCGCCCTTTTTTTTTTTTTTTTTCCTTTGTTTGTTTTTAACACGTTTTGTAGGACGCTGGGCCGTGTTTAGCGATGTGTAGACTGAGGCCCCTGGCCGGCCTATCCCCTCGTCTCTGGCCTGTACCCCCTCCCACGATGAGTGCCCCTCCTCCTCCTCTTCCTCCTCCTCCCCTTAGAGCAGCGTCCACCCCTCAGACACACCTCCCAGAGCCCATGGTGAAATGCATGTGTTAATTACAGTTTCTTTTCCATAATAATAATAAAAAACAGTTTGAAAAGAGCAACACCTTTACTTGATTGAATAAAAGGATGTTCTTGACTGTATCATGCCTATGTCAGCTGTGGTTATTACTGTGTCATTTTGGTGATGGGTAACCAGCTGCCTGTGTCTCATACATGGCTATAGCCCATGGGCAGTGGTGGAACAGGTAGATAGATAGATAGATACTTTATTTATCCTGTAGGGGAAATTCATGACCCTTTACTTTGGTAAAAGTGTCAATGCCACATTGTAAAAATACACCATTACACTTGCATTTAAATCCTTCTTAAGTAACAACACCTATAGTATCAAAGGTAAAGCTACCGATTCTGCAGAAAAAAATTGCTCCTGTGACAGAGACATTACTGTGTATGACATTATTAGATTGTGAATACTTAAGATTTAGCAAGGTAGGTATAGTCCAGTTCATCCCCACCAAAGGGTCACGATAACTCTGAGGGATCAAAAGATAATTAACGGGGTAGAAAAAGGTAAAAAAAAAAAAAACTTCCTCCACACAAACAGTACATTGTGTTTTAATTTTTTTTTTAAGATATGTTTTTGGGCTTTTGTGCCTTTATTGGAGAGGATAGTGGAGAGAGACAAGAAATGAGGAGGCAGAGAGAGGGGGAATGACATGCAGTAAAGGCCGTCCGATGCGGGACTCGAACCGGGGCCAACTGCAGCGAGGACTGTAGCCTCTACACATGGGGTGCCTGCTTAGACCACTACGCCACACGACACCCTGTACATTGTGTTTTATAGGTTTATACAATATGTGTAACTATAACTTTCAAATAGAGTGAACATTAGCTGAGAATATTTCCCTCTGAAATGTGTTTGAGAAGCATAAGATATAAATACTTAAGTAAAGTGCAAGTGCCTCAAATTGTACTTAAATAAATGTAATTCACTTTGAAAATCAATATTTTTATATGAACAATGGCTCAAATGGCCAGGTGTAATGTGAAATTGTGTTGGTTTTACAATCCATGACATTTCTGTTTTGGTTGAGTCTCATCAACGAGGAAAAAGCCCTGATAAGCCAAGTGTACACTACCTGTCCGACAGCAAACAGCACACAAAGTTAGAGACGAGCTAGTGAGCATTTAGCCGTTCAAGAGCCAGAACTGTCCCAACCAATAATGGAGTGGACTCATTCGCACTATGGTTGAAGTCATATGAGATCACTCCAATGTGCCATCCAAGGGTCTACATCTCCAAGAAAGGTCGGGGGCAATCTGAAGGTTCATGTCATGTGAGAATATCACAGTGGTACCTAACGTCTCCAGAAACATCAGTCCCCCATCAGACCAACTGTCTATAAATGGAGGTGATTTAGTTCTGTGGCTAATCTCCCTAGAAGTGGGCATCCAGCTCAACTCAGATGCTCAGTAACGTTAACAAAGAAGCTCAGAGTAACAGCTAAAGCCTTAAAGGAATCATTGGAGCTAGTTAACATCTCTGTTCATGAGTCAACCATACACACATCATGGTGCATGGTTACACTGGGCATGGTGTCCTGCCACAGACACCATGGAGGAAGCTGTTGCTCTCCAAAAAAAACATTGTTGCACCCCTGAAGTTTGTCAAAGAGCACCTTTACACTCCACAATGCTACTGGGAAAATGTTTTATGAACTGATGAGACTATGGTTGACTTGTTTGTGAAAAACATGCAGCACTATGTGTGGTGTAAAGGGCGCTGCATACTAACATCACAACATCATCATCCCAAAGGCGAAGCAGGGTGGAGGGAGCATCATGATTTGGGGCTATTTACTGTCTCTAGACCTGGACGCATGCAAACCACACATCCTGGGAATATGTCTGAGCTGAAGCAGCTCTTTAAAGGAGAACGGTCCAAAATTCCTCCTGAACGGAGCAGATCTGATTAGTAACTACTGGAAGCTCTTGTTTGAGGTCATTGGTGCCAAATGATGTTCAACCAGTCATTACATGCGAGGGTTCACTTTTCCACCACCACTGTGAATGATTATATATTTTTGACTTAGATGGAGATCAGTTCAAGTTTTATGACAAATCAGTACAAAAAAACAGGTAATTCCAAAGGGTTCACATAGTTTTTCATGCCACTGTATATCAAAGTATGAGTTTAATTTCTGTTAAGAAATCCCAAAGAAAATGGCATCGGGAATGAATTATTTAGTAGCAAGCTGATGAGGAAACAGGTGAATCTTCAGGGTTTAAAATAATAATGGAATTAAATATATGTTATTATGGATTTTGTCATGGTTTGCTATGGCAGACACCTTTTGTTAGTTTTGTTTGAACTTTTTGCACTTCCTGTTTTATTTTGTAATTGGTTTCCTTGTGTCAGTGTTTTGCTTCCTGTCTTGGTCCTGTGTCTGTGGTGATTGTCTGCCCCGCCCTAATGTGTTTCACCGGTGTTCAATCACCCTTGCCTCCCTTGTCTATATAGTCCTTGTGCTCCCCTTTGTCTGGGTCGGTTCGTCTGTTTAGTTCAGGGTTTGTTCACGTCGTCTGTTCATGTCTGTTATTTTGGTTAATAAACCTGTCTGCACCGTTACCCAAGTTTTGGCTGCATTTGGGTCCTACTTACCTCAAAACCCTTGACAGATTTAATTGTAAATAAGTGACTTGCATTTAACGTAGCCAAAGTCCACCTATTCTGATGTTAATGTATAAGTTTTACTCTTTGTTCTGTTACTGTGCAGTTTTATTTGAATGTAAATACACCCATATATACATTTTTTGATTTACTATCCGATGACTTTTGTGTACCCTACTATACTACGACATTTTATGCCTTACTATACTACAACGTTTTTCGTCCATTTTTATGCTTTACTATACAATGAAGGTTTTATTTCATTACATGTCTCACTGTACTACGACGTTTTTTGACGTTTTTATGCCTTAATATACTGTGCCGTATTCTAACGTTTTTAAGCCCTACTATACTATTATGTTTTTTGATGTTGTATGCTTTACTATAGTATCACGTTTTCAAACCTCTACCATGGCTTGTGTGTGTTTGTTGTGTTGCTGCTGGGTTGTGTTCTGTGTTAATGCAGGTTCCTGGTTGGGTGGAGCTGGAAGCCATCAGTGAAGTGGAGGCAGCTGGCCGTCCTCCACCACCTAGATTATATAAAACCTCGTCATCCTTGCACTAAGGAGGCTCCATCGTTGCACCACATCATCTTCTGTTGGAGTTTTAATTTTCTGTTTCTTCTGTTAGTCGTGCATTACATACATCTGCCAACTTCAATTGTTGAATTTGCTATTTTTATATCTTTGTTAAAACAACGTTGACGTTTTATGACCTTTTTATGTCTTACTATACCATGACGTTTTTCAACATTTTTATGCCTTAATATACTATGACATCTGTATACCTGACCATATTATGTCGTTTTTTATGTTTTTATGCCTTAATAAACTATGCCATTTTTTAAATTTTTTTGCTATACTATACTATGTCGTTCTTTCACTTTTTTTTCATACTATACTATGTCATTTTTCTCACTTAATACGCATTATTATACTATGACATCTGTATACCTGACCATATTGTGTCATTTTTTTATGGTTTCATGCCTTAATGTACTATGCCATTTTTGCATGTTTTTACCATACTATACTATGTCGTTTTTTTCACTTTTTTTGCCATACCATACTATGTCGTTTATCTCACTTTTTAGGCTTCAATATACAATGACATCTTTATTCCTTAGTATATTATGACGTTTTTTGATTGTTTTATGCCTTAATATACTATGCCATTTTTTCATTTTTTTTCCCATTCTATACTATGTCGTTTTTTTCCACTTTTTTTGCCATACTATACTACATCATTTTTCTCACTTAATACACATTATTATACTTTGACATCTTTATTCCTTAGTATATTATGACCTTTTATGATTGTTTTATGCCTCAATACCATGTGCCATTTTTTCATTTTTTTTGCCATACTATACTATGTCATTTTTCTCACTTAATACAAATTATTAATTATTTATATAATTATTAATATACTAATATACCATACTATGTCATTTTTTCACTTTTTTTGATACTATACTATGTCATTTTTCTCACTTAATGCACATTATTATACTATGACATGTGTATACCTGACCATATTATGACGTTTGTTGATGTTTTTAAGCCTTAATATACTATGCCATTTTTTCATGTTTTTGCCATACTACACTATGTCGTTTTTCTCACTTAATACACATTATTATACTATGACATCTTTATTCCTGAGTATATTATGACCTTTTATGATTGTTTTATGCCTCAATAAAATATGCCATTTTTTCATGTTTTTGCCATACTATACTATGTCGTTTTTTTCCACTTTTTTTGCCATACCATACTATGTTGTTTAGCTCACTTTTTAGGCTTCAATATATAATGACATCTTTATTCCTTAGTATATTATGACGTTTTCTTATGTTTGTATGCCTTAATATACTATGCCATTTTTTCATTTTTTGCCATACTATACTATATCATTTTTCTCACTTAATACACATTATTATACTATGGCATCTTTATTCCTTAGTATATTATGACCTTTTATGATTGTTTTATGCCTCAATACAATATGCCATTTTTTCATGTTTTTGCCATACTATACTATGTTGTTTTTTACTTTTTTTGCCAAACAATACTATGTCATTTTTATCACTTTTTAGGCTTTAATATACTATGACATCTTTATTCCTTAGTATATTATGACCTTTTTTGATTGTTTTATGCCTCAATACCTTATGCCATTTTTTCATTTTTTTTGCCATACTATACTATGTCGTTTTTCACTTTTTTTGCCGTACTATACTATGTCATTTTTCTCACTTAATGCACATTATTATACTATGACATGTGTATACCTGACCATATTATGACGTTTGTTGATGTTTTTAAGCCTTAATATACTATGCCATTTTTTCATGTTTTTGCCATACTATACTATGTCGTTTTTTTCACTTAATACACATTATTATACTATGACATCTTTATTCCTTAGTATTATATGACCTTTTATGATTGTTTTATGCCTCAATAAAATATGCCATTTTTTCATGTTTTTGCCATACTATACTATGTCGTTTTTTTCCACTTTTTTTTCCATACCATACTATGTTGTTTAGCTCACTTTTTAGGCTTCAATATATAATGACATCTTTATTCCTTAGTATATTATGACCTTTTATGAATGTTTTATGCCTCAATAAAATATGCCATTTTTTCATGTTTTTGCCATGCTATACTATGTCGTTTTTCACTTTTTTTGCCATACTATACTATATGATTTTTCTCACTTAATACACATTATTATACTATGACATCTTTATTCCTTAGTATATTATGACCTTTTATGATTGTTTTATGCCTCAATACAATATGCCATTTTTCCATTTTTTTTGCCATACTATACTATGTCGTTTTTTACTTTTTTTGCCAAACAATACTATGTCATTTTTATCACTTTTTAGGCTTTAATATACAATAACATCTTTATTCCTTGGTATATTATGACCTTTTTTGATTGTTTTATGCCTCAATACCATATGCCATTTTTTCACTTTTTTTGCCATACTATACTATGTAATTTTTCTCACTTAATGCACATTATTATACTATGACATGTGTATACCTGACCATATTATGACGTTTGTTGATGTTTTTAAGCCTTAATATACTATGCCATTTTTTCATGTTTTTGCCATACTATACTATGTCGTTTTTCTCACTTAATACACATTATTATACTATGACATCTTTATTCCTTAGTATATTATGACCTGTTATGATTGTTTTATGCCTCAATAAAATATGCCATTTTTTTCATGTTTTTGCCATACTATACTATGTCGTTTTTTTCCACTTTTTTTGCCATACCATACTATGTTGTTTAGCTCACTTTTAGGCTTCAATATATAATGACATCCTTATTCCTTAGTATATTATGACCTTTTATGAATGTTTTATGCCTCAATAAAATATGCCATTTTTTCATGTTTTTGCCATGCTATACTATGTCGTTTTTCACTTTTTTTGCCATACTATACTATATCATTTTTCTCACTTAATACACATTATTATACTATGACATCTTTATTCCTTAGTATAGTATGACCTTTTATGATTGTTTTATGCCTCAATACAATATGCCATTTTTCCATTTTTTTTGCCATACTATACTATGTCGTTTTTTACTTTTTTTGCCAAACAATACTATGTCATTTTTATCACTTTTTAGGCTTTAATATACAATAACATCTTTATTCCTTGGTATATTATGACCTTTTTTGATTGTTTTATGCCTCAATACCATATGCCATTTTTTCACTTTTTTTTACCATACTATACTATGTCATTTTTATGACTTTTTAGGCTTTAATATACTATGACATCTTTATTCCTTAGTATATTATGACTTTTTTTGATTGTTTTATGCCTCAATACCTTATGCCATTTTTTCATTTTTTTTTGCCATACTATACTATGTCGTTTTTCACTTTTTTTGCCATACTATACTATGTCATTTTTCTCACTTAATGCACATTATTATACTATGACATGTGTATACCTGATCATATTATGACGTTTGTTGATGTTTTTAAGCCTTAATATACTATGCCATTTTTTCATGTTTTTGCCATACTATACTATGTCGTTTTTCTCACTTAATACACATTATTATACTATGACATCTTTATTCCTTAGTATATTATGACCTTTTATGATTGTTTTATGCCTCAATACAATATGCCATTTTTTCATGTTTTTGCCATACTATACTATGTCGTTTTTTCCTTTTTTTGCCAAACAATACTATGTCATTTTTATGACTTTTTAGGCTTTAATATACTATGACATCTTTATTCCTTAGTATATTATGACTTTTTATGATTGTTTTATGCCTCAATACAATATGCCATTTTTTCATTTTTTTTTGCCATACTATACTATGTCGTTTTTCACTTTTTTTGCCATACTATACTATGTCATTTTTCTCACTTAATGCACATTATTATACTGTGACATGTGTATACCTGATCATATTATGACGTTTGTTGATGTTTTTAAGCCTTAATATACTATGCCATTTTTTCATGTTTTTGCCATACTATACTATGTCGTTTTTCTCATTTAATACACATTATTATACTATGACATCTTTATTCCTTAGTATATTATGACCTTTTATGATTGTTTTATGCCTCAATAAAATATGCCATTTTTTCATGTTTTTGCCATACTATACTATGTCGTTTTTTTCCACTTTTTTTGCCATACCATACTATGTTGTTTAGCTCACTTTTAGGCTTCAATATATAATGACATCCTTATTCCTTAGTATATTATGACCTTTTATGAATGTTTTATGCCTCAATAAAATATGCCATTTTTTCATGTTTTTGCCATGCTATACTATGTCGTTTTTCACTTTTTTTGCCATACTATACTATATGATTTTTCTCACTTAATACACATTATTATACTATGACATCTTTATTCCTTAGTATATTATGACCTTTTATGATTGTTTTATGCCTCAATACAATATGCCATTTTTCCATTTTTTTTGCCATACTATACTATGTCGTTTTTTACTTTTTTTGCCAAACAATACTATGTCATTTTTATCACTTTTTAGGCTTTAATATACAATAACATCTTTATTCCTTGGTATATTATGACCTTTTTTGATTGTTTTATGCCTCAATACCATATGCCATTTTTTCACTTTTTTTGCCATACTATACTATGTAATTTTTCTCACTTAATGCACATTATTATACTATGACATGTGTATACCTGACCATATTATGACGTTTGTTGATGTTTTTAAGCCTTAATATACTATGCCATTTTTTCATGTTTTTGCCATACTATACTATGTCGTTTTTCTCACTTAATACACATTATTATACTATGACATCTTTATTCCTTAGTATATTATGACCTGTTATGATTGTTTTATGCCTCAATAAAATATGCCATTTTTTCATGTTTTTGCCATACTATACTATGTCGTTTTTTTCCACTTTTTTTGCCATACCATACTATGTTGTTTAGCTCACTTTTAGGCTTCAATATATAATGACATCCTTATTCCTTAGTATATTATGACCTTTTATGAATGTTTTATGCCTCAATAAAATATGCCATTTTTTCATGTTTTTGCCATGCTATACTATGTCGTTTTTCACTTTTTTTGCCATACTATACTATATCATTTTTCTCACTTAATACACATTATTATACTATGACATCTTTATTCCTTAGTATAGTATGACCTTTTATGATTGTTTTATGCCTCAATACAATATGCCATTTTTCCATTTTTTTTGCCATACTATACTATGTCGTTTTTTACTTTTTTTGCCAAACAATACTATGTCATTTTTATCACTTTTTAGGCTTTAATATACAATAACATCTTTATTCCTTGGTATATTATGACCTTTTTTGATTGTTTTATGCCTCAATACCATATGCCATTTTTTCACTTTTTTTGCCATACTATACTATGTCGTTTTTTACTTTTTTTGCCATACTATACTATGTCATTTTTCTCACTTAATGCACATTATTATACTATGACATGTGTATACCTGACCATATTATGACGTTTGTTGATGTTTTTAAGCCTTAATATACTATGCCATTTTTTCATGTTTTTGCCATACTATACTATGTCGTTTTTCTCACTTAATACACATTATTATACTATGACATCTTTATTCCTTAGTATATTATGACCTGTTATGATTGTTTTATGCCTCAATAAAATATGCCATTTTTTCATGTTTTTGCCATACTATACTATGTCGTTTTTTTCCACTTTTTTTGCCATACCATACTATGTTGTTTAGCTCACTTTTTAGGCTTCAATATATAATAACATCTTTATTCCTTAGTATATTATGACCTTTTATGAATGTTTTATGCCTCAATAAAATATGCCATTTTTTCATGTTTTTGCCATGCTATACTATGTCGTTTTTCACTTTTTTTGCCATACTATACTATATGATTTTTCTCACTTAATACACATTATTATACTATGACATCTTTATTCCTTAGTATATTATGACCTTTTATGATTGTTTTATGCCTCAATACAATATGCCATTTTTCCATTTTTTTTGCCATACTATACTATGTCGTTTTTTACTTTTTTTGCCAAACAATACTATGTCATTTTTATCACTTTTTAGGCTTTAATATACAATAACATCTTTATTCCTTGGTATATTATGACCTTTTTTGATTGTTTTATGCCTCAATACCATATGCCATTTTTTCACTTTTTTTGCCATACTATACTATGTCATTTTTCTCACTTAATGCACATTATTGTACTTTGACATGTGTATACCTGACCATATTATGACGTTTGTTGATGTTTTTAAGCCTTAATATACTATGCCATTTTTTCATGTTTTTGCCATACTATACTATGTCGTTTTTCTCACTTAATACACATTATTATACTATGACATCTTTATTCCTTAGTATATTATGACCTTTTATGATTGTTTTATGCCTCAATACAATATGCCATTTTTTCATGTTTTTGCCATACTATACTATGTCGTTTTTTCCTTTTTTTGCCAAACAATACTATGTCATTTTTATGACTTTTTAGGCTTTAATATACTATGACATCTTTATTCCTTAGTATATTATGACTTTTTATGATTGTTTTATGCCTCAATACCTTATGCCATTTTTTCATTTTTTTTTGCCATACTATACTATGTCGTTTTTCACTTTTTTTGCCATACTATACTATGTCATTTTTCTCACTTAATGCACATTATTATACTGTGACATGTGTATACCTGATCATATTATGACGTTTGTTGATGTTTTTAAGCCTTAATATACTATGCCATTTTTTCATGTTTTTGCCATACTATACTATGTCGTTTTTCTCATTTAATACACATTATTATACTATGACATCTTTATTCCTTAGTATATTATGACCTTTTATGATTGTTTTATGCCTCAATAAAATATGCCATTTTTTCATGTTTTTGCCATACTATACTATGTCGTTTTTTCCACTTTTTTTGCCATACCATACTATGTTGTTTAGCTCACTTTTAGGCTTCAATATATAATGACATCCTTATTCCTTAGTATATTATGACCTTTTATGAATGTTTTATGCCTCAATAAAATATGCCATTTTTTCATGTTTTTGCCATGCTATACTATGTCGTTTTTCACTTTTTTTGCCATACTATACTATATGATTTTTCTCACTTAATACACATTATTATACTATGACATCTTTATTCCTTAGTATATTATGACCTTTTATGATTGTTTTATGCCCCAATACAATATGCCATTTTTCCATTTTTTTTTGCCATACTATACTATGTCGTTTTTTACTTTTTTTTGCCAAACAATACTATGTCATTTTTATCACTTTTTAGGCTTTAATATACAATAACATCTTTATTCCTTGGTATATTATGACCTTTTTTGATTGTTTTATGCCTCAATACCATATGCCATTTTTTCACTTTTTTTGCCATACTATACTATGTCATTTTTCTCACTTAATGCACATTATTGTACTTTGACATGTGTATACCTGACCATATTATGACGTTTGTTGATGTTTTTAAGCCTTAATATACTATGCCATTTTTTCATGTTTTTGCCATACTATACTGTCGTTTTTCTCACTTAATACACATTATTATACTATGACATCTTTATTCCTTAGTATATTATGACCTTTTATGATTGTTTTATGCCTCAATACAATATGCCATTTTTTCATGTTTTTGCCATACTATACTATGTCGTTTTTTTCCACTTTTTTTGCCATACCATACTATGTTGTTTAGCTCACTTTTTAGGCTTCAATATATAATGACATCTTTATTCCTTAGTATATTATGACTTTTTTTGATTGTTTTATGCCTCAATACCTTATGCCATTTTTTCATTTTTTTTTGCCATACTATACTATGTCGTTTTTCACTTTTTTTGCCATACTATACTATGTCATTTTTCTCACTTTATGCACATTATTATACTGTGACATGTGTATACCTGATCATATTATGACGTTTGTTGATGTTTTTAAGCCTTAATATACTATGCCATTTTTTCATGTTTTTGCCATACTATACTATGTCGTTTTTCTCATTTAATACACATTATTATACTATGACATCTTTATTCCTTAGTATATTATGACCTTTTATGATTGTTTTATGCCTCAATAAAATATGCCATTTTTTCATGTTTTTGCCATACTATACTATGTCGTTTTTTTCCACTTTTTTTGCCATACCATACTATGTTGTTTAGCTCACTTTTTAGGCTTCAATATATAATAACATCTTTATTCCTTAGTATATTATGACCTTTTATGGTTGTTTTATGCCTCAATAAAATATGCAATTTTTTCATTTTTTGCCATACTATACTATGTCGTTTTTCACTTTTTTTGCCATACTATACTATATCATTTTTCTCACTTAATACACATTATTATGCTATGACATCTTTATTCCTTAGTATATTATGACTTTTTATGATTGTTTTATGCCTCAATACCATATGCCATTTTTCCATTTTTTTTGCCATACTATACTATGTCGTTTTTTACTTTTTTTGCCAAACAATACTATGTCATTTTTATCACTTTTTAGGCTTTAATATACAATAACATCTTTATTCCTTGGTATATTATGACCTTTTTTGATTGTTTTATGCCTCAATACCATATGCCATTTTTTCACTTTTTTTGCCATACTATACTATGTCATTTTTCTCACTTAATGCACATTATTATACTATGACATGTGTATACCTGACCATATTATGACGTTTGTTGATGTTTTTATGCCTTAATATACTATGCCATTTTTTCATGTTTTTGCCATACTATACTATGTCGTTTTTCTCACTTAATACACATTATTATACTATGACATCTTTATTCCTTAGTATATTATGACCTTTTATGATTGTTTTATGCCTCAATAAAATATGCCATTTTTTCATGTTTTTGCCATACTATACTATGTCGTTTTTTTCCACTTTTTTTGCCATACCATACTATGTTGTTTAGCTCACTTTTTAGGCTTCAATATATAATAACATCTTTATTCCTTAGTATATTATGACCTTTTATGAATGTTTTATGCCTCAATAAAATATGCCATTTTTTCATGTTTTTGCCATGCTATACTATGTCGTTTTTCACTTTTTTTGCCATACTATACTATATCATTTTTCTCACTTAATACACATTATTATACTATGACATCTTTATTCCTTAGTATATTATGACCTTTTTTGATTGTTTTATGCCTCAATACCATATGCCATTTTTTCACTTTTTTTGTCATACTGTACTATGTCATTTTTCTCACTTAATGCACATTATTATACTATGACATCTGTATACCTTACCATATCATGACGTTTGTTGATGTTTTTAAGCCTTATACTATGTCGTTTTTTTCCACTTTTTTTGCCATACCATACTATGTCATTTTTATCACTTTTTAGGCTTCAATATATAATGACATCTTTATTCCTTAGTATATTATGACCTTTTATGGTTGTTTTATGCCTCAATAAAATATGCCATTTTTTCATGTTTTTGCCATACTATACTATATCATTTTTTCACTTAATAGGCATCATTATACTATGACATCTGTATACCTTACCATATCATGACATTTGTTGATGTTTTTAAGCCTTAATATACTATGCCATTTTTTCATGTTTTTGCCATGTCGTTTTTTTTTCACTTTTTTTGCCATACTATACTGTGTCGCTTTTCGCACTTTATAGACCTTAGTATACTATGACATCTGTCTACCTGACCATATTATGACGTTTGTTGATGTTTTTAAGCCTTAATATACTATGCAATTTTTTCATGTTTTTGCCATACTATACTATGTCGTTTTTCACTTTTTTTGCCATCCTATACTATGTCGCTTTTCGCACTTTATAGGCCTTAGTATACTATGACATCTGTATACCTGACCATATTATGACGTTTGTTGATGTTTTTATGCCTTAATATACTATGCCATTTTTTCATGTTTTTGCCATACTTGTTTTTGCCTATGTTGTTTTTTTTTCACTTTTTTTGCCATACCATACTATGTCACTTTTCGCACTTCATAGACTTTAGTATACTATGACATCTGTATACCTGACCATATTATGACGTTTTTTTTAATGTTTTTTTTCATACTATACTGTATCATTTTTTCACTTAATAGGCATTATTATACTATCACATCTGTATACCTTACCATATCATGACATTTGTTGATGTTTTTATGCTTTAATATACTATGTCATTTTTTAATGTTTTTGCCATACTATACTATGTTGTTTTTCACTTTTTCTTGCCATACTATTGAAATTTTTACATCTTACTACACTATGACATTTTTATGCATTACTACTACATTTCTCTGCCTTAGTAAACTATTCATTTTTTGACGTTTTTATGCCTTAAAATACTGACGTATTTTAACGTTTTTATGCCTTACTATACTATGATATTTTTTGACGTTTTTATACCCTACTTTACTATGACGTTTTATGACATTTTAAGGCCTGACGTTTCAGGCCTTACTATACTATGACATTTTTTTACGTTTTTATTCCTTACTATACTATGACCATTTAGGCTTTCCATACTGAGACGAATTTCAACGTTTTTATGCCTTTCAATGCTATGACAATTTTTGATTTTTTACTCCGTTTCTTCACTGACAATTTTATGCCTTATCATATCATTACATTTATGTAGGTCACTTAAACTGGAAACTCTATCTGTTGTAAATATGATTCACAGGTGTTCCACACTTCTTTTACATCGTCAGCTGGAATAGTGAGGCTGCATTGACCCACTAGAGGGCCCCCAGTGACCATTTGAGTATTTGAAAAGCTGGTTTGAGCAGACTGAGTGAGATGTATGATAATGCTGTTAATGAGGCACAAAGAGTCAAAAGGCCCGAAACATTGCTGATATTTAATGTAGCACAGCATAGTCTAAGGTCATGATGTTGCTGTAGGACAGTTGCCAGTAAAATCTGCCTTCACACATACAAAATCATACTGGAGACGCTTTGTTTTTTATTTTACAGTTATCGTCTGTTCATGGACCCACATTGAGTTGAAAACCTTTGCAATCAAAACAGTTACCACATATCTCCAGCTCCAACGCCACAACCAGGTCAGCAATGACCATAGTAAGCTTGATATTACAGTAACCTGTAGTGGTCAATCAGCCCATCTGCACATACAGTATAATGGTGACAATGGATTAAGCCTGCTCCTGACAGGACAATTTCTTCTCATTAACTGTTTTGTGTGTAGTTGAACCTCAGTATGCATAATGTAGCCTTGATACAAGTACAATTTCTCTTCCCCTGCATTTGTTGACTCAAATTACTGGTCTCATAGTCAGGGGTTGGGGGGCAGAACGGGTTGAATAGTAAAATAGTAAAACAATTGTGTCATTTGTGATCACGTGTGTGCACCTCTTTCTACTGGTTTTGTGTCCATTTATGGTCCTTTTAAGTCTTTGCTTTTTGAACCTCTTTGTACTCACTTGGCATTTCTTTTTTAATTGGTGTTTTGCATCTGTAGTTTTTTTTGTTTTTTTGCATTTCTTTTTCAAACAAGAAATTTTAAGCCACTTCATACAGAAGATGTGGTCTGGGGGCACCTGTGCCTGTACCCTACTGGCCAACTCAGAACTCCATCCATGATACTAATTGGTCATCTACCTGTCTCTGTCCACACCACTGCTTAAAATGAACTTTTATGCATCTGCCTAACTGGCATTATTCATTGGTTGCACATGGAGTGCCAGAAAATTTAGACAATCACAGGTAAATTAATTTTGTCATTTTCTTTTATTCAGAATTTAATCTAAGTTTTATTGGAACTCAGATGTTTTAAATTTGCGACTACAATTTGCCTCAGGTTGGACAAAATGAAAAATAAAGTATACAGCAACCAGCCACAAGGACAAAACCAGTAAGTGATTTTAACATTGTGGCTGATCGGTGTATTTATCCCAACAGAAAATAGATTTGGTTCCCAGTAGTTTCCCTTAAGCTTTTTGAATGTCTGAAAGCAATGATACAAGGCATGAAATATGCTGTTCTAGACATCCTAGACATGGTAGTACAATGTATAATGGTAGTAATCTTCTGGGACCTGTTAAAAACTGACTAGAAGAAAAGAAAGAGAATAAGTCATCGCATGGTCCTGATGAGTCAAATCACATGACACTGTTAAAACCACATGCAGATGCTTTACTCCTCACCAAGCAGTACACACAGATTTGCCTGCAAAAGAAAATGCATACAACACCTAAGATGTTAAATGTGTGGGCATTTAATCATTTTGGTTATGTAGTTCATTTATGTAGGTAAAGTAATGTGTCTTCCCAAATACTGTGGGTCACCTCCTTACAAACTGAAACAGCCTCACAGTTAAGAGTGTGGACTGTAGTGAATAAAAGGTCCTCCTTTTGGTAAACCTTCTGTAACATGCGGAGAACTTACATCAAACCTGCCACCATAAATTTCAAAGCATTTTAGTTGCAGTCTTTACATCTAGCAAGTTGAATTTGAAGAATTTAACGTTAATGACCAGTCGCTGCTCGAGTTTCTCCTTCTATTGTGTTTTTAAAATCATAATAGAAGATTTTAAAGAATTTAAAAGGTAGATGATCAGAACCTCAAAAGTCTGATTTTTGAGTTGCACAGTAGATTTTTTCTGGGTAGTGTTAATTAGCACCAGAAGCAATGAGCATAGACATAACAGTTCCACATTGGAGTAACCTAAACAGGGAAGCACGGCATTTGCAGGGGTTCTGATCGGCTGCGATATGTGCAGCCACCATGGCAGAAGAGATGAGGGGTGGTACAAAGTGAACAGAGTAACCAGATACTTATTTGTCAGTTTAGTTCCCATTTCCTCCCCCAACAACATCATGTCAGACACATACAGAGGGCAGCACGGTCCAGTGCGTCTCTGCCAGTTTCATTCTTGGACGTACGTACATGAAGGCTTACAGAGGTACACACAAGCAGTTACACACACTGATAATGTTGTCGAAGTGCAGTGAGGAGAATGTGCTTCCATACAATCCGGCTACAGCATTAACAAACTTGCAAATTGATTACTTTTTCTGCTTAATTGTATCGCATCCATCAGCACAGGCACACAGACATGTACTCACACACGCACACACAGAGACACAAGCACACACTCTCGTCGCAAACCCTTCGACCCCCGTTGACCCCACCCCCCTCCCTAATGTTCACAAAGCGCATCTAAAATCAAATTATAGATCTCCCCTAGACAAACCCCACACATTCCATTGGAATTCACGTGGATTTCATAATTCTTCCACTTTTTCACCCCTGACCTCTGATAATCTAAGTCTGACCTTCCTGCACGCATCCTCCACTTTGTGTACTTTAAGTGTGTAACCCCACCATAAACCTAACCCACCCCGTTTCCCCCTTCCCATCCCACCGTCCCCCCCACCCCCAACCCCGCCCCCCTGCTGGCTCTCCCCTCTCCTCCCCTCCTGTTGGGTTGAGCTGAGGTTGGTAGCTGTACAGTAAAATTGGGGGGTGCAGTCTTTATGCTGAGCCGAAGAGGGGAAGGGTAGGAGGGAGGAGCAGGAAGGCAGTGATCTGTGTTCAGTCATCCTCCAGTCCCTGGTTGAGGAGAAAGTTGGCTGCCAGGTTCTCGTTCTTCTCGCAGGCAAAGTAGGCCTGGATCACCAGAGCCTCAGGGAAACCCAACGCTTTTAACTGTTCAGTCACAACAGATGGGGAGATACAAAGAGCAGGGAGAAAGGAGAGGAGGTTTTAACGATCTGTAACTCTTAATTTGAAATTGAACAATGTACGACAATATTTAGTCTATATTCATCACTCACCCTTTCGATGGCTTCCTTCTCCTGAGGTGTAACCTGGATGTAGTTGACAGGTGCGCCCTCCTCCCCTGCTGCCCCCATCTCTCCAACCTCTGGTGCATCTCCCCCCTCTCCCACCGGTTCGTTCAACATCTGGATAAATAGCTCCTGATGCTGACTGATTTGCTGAGGAAGAAGCACAAATAAGAAGAGTGGTGACCATGTAGTGGAGTGGTGGTTGAAGGGCACAGTGACCTCAGAACAAAGATTGAGACAGTATTTCCCCAAAACTCTGTGTTCTCCTGTTCATTTTAAAAAAAATGATTATTATTACTTTTTTTTTTTTTTTTTTTTTTTTACAGTTTGCAGAACCTTCATGCTTTTGTTTTAAACATATTTCTTTGAATAGATAAAAATGAATATAATTATTAATTTCCTTTTTATTCATTTTAACTGAGTTTTTATAATGTTACATACAAATAACAAATTTAGATGACAATGATTTTGGGACAGTTTAGTTTCACCTCGGGACAGTTAAAATTGTGTTTTGGGACAGTTCCGGGACGGTGGTGAAGAAAAGTTAGTCCATTAAAACAGTAGGTTGCTAGGTGATGCCAGGGATATTAAGCTGAGAAGGTCAGCAGGGAAAGTAATGAATGATATACATATGTGCTGAGTCACATATTCACATAAAGTGCACCTACAGTGATAGTCCACTCTTTAGAAGAACATCGGTGTAACTGACCACTGTACACCGTAATCCCTCATTCTCCTTAACACACATTCACATTATGATTTTACAATTATCTATGTACAAATATCTTTACAATTACAATTAGTGCAGCCATTTTTACAGGGTGGAATTGCTCTGTAGGTGTAACGGTGCTTGATTAGGAAGGGAAATTCTTGCCTTTTCGACAGTTAAAATACCTCAAGTCTTATTAACTATTACCCAAAAAGTTGCTGAGTGTTTGGGACAGCAATTGAACAAGTATTGTCACAGCAGGGGCACAACATGGCTCCACGCTGGTCTAGAAAACTCATTGTGCGAGGTTGTCTGGCATGTGCCTGACTTGAAGATCTCTGTGTTGTGAGTCGCAGTGTGTTACCTGTAGAAGTTGAGGGTTCTCCCTGCCTAGTTGCTGGAGAAGAGCTGGTAGCAGAGCAGGGTTCTGCTGGATGGCCTGTCTCATGTGCAGAAACTGGGGCTGGGTCCGCAGGAATGCAAGTGGGTTCTCTCCTGGTGACAAACGAGATTAATAACCATGAGGAAGAAAGCAAACTTAATCAAACTACCGAAATACCAACCCCCCCCACCCCTTTGCAACGCCGGGGTGCCCTGTGTCGACGATTTACTGTAACTTTCCAAAACTGACCAACCAACTTTCGCCGACTTCACACTGTGACTGGTCAACTGTTCGGAGGCGAGAGAGGACCCAGGTATTCTCTCTCCACCTCTCTTTTTTTCCCCAATTGTTACACAACTGTTTATCACTTTTAATTTGAACTGAGTGCAACACTGCGCATGTCTTCCAGGTGAGACTGTCAGAGAAAATGTATGGTTATCTCAGTTTTTAAACAATAATGTCCAGTGTCAACTTCTCAAACGAGTCTTCCAACAATCCTAAAGCCTCTACACCCACATGTCTCATCTTCTGTGTTTCGCACATGCAGAAATAGAAAATGAGACATTGTAGTTTTACAGGAAGCCAGGCAACCAACAACTGCACGGTCAACAGCAGCACAGACTACAGCCTTTAATATGATCTCACAACTGAATCAACATTTCTCTTAAACAGTTTCAACAATATGTGAACATGTCAACCTTGATGAAGGGAGGATTAATTGCAGGACTGTTGTACTAAACCAGCGGTTTTCAAAGTGTGAGGCGCGCGCCTCCCTGGGTGGGGTGCCAGTGTGAGAAAAAATAAACTAGAAAAAAATGACGGTATACAGCTGGTTAGCTAAACTCGAGTCTCGGAGCAGGCAGAAAACTGAGGAAGTACGTTTTGTTTATTCCTCTCTGTAGTGCATCCCTTTCCCACATTTTGAAAAGCCTGCACTGGACTATATTAGATGTAGCTACGTGTAGCTGATAAACTGACAGAGCATACATACATACACATGTTCTCCATTTCACAGGTGAGGGCTAACTAACAATGATTTTCTCTATTAATCAATTAATTATTAATGAAGACCAAAAAAAACCCAGCAAATTCTTACATTTAAGAAACTGGAACTGGGCGCTCCCCGGTGGCTCACCTGCTACAGCACGTACCATGTTGGCTTAGTCCTTACCACAGCAACAGTTTGAGTCCAACCTGTGGCTTTTTGCTGCATGTCATCCTCACTCTCTCTCCCTGGCTTTCCTGTCTGTCTCTCACTCACTGTCACTCTAATAGAGGCAAAAAGCCCAAAAAATAACTTGAAAAAAAGAAAGAAACTGAGACCATCCAATTCAGTGCCTAGTGAGTCATTGCCCCCCAGTGAGGCAGTGACAGTTATTTATTGTATTTATCTGAAAATGTGCCCTGACTAAGCCCAGGAGCTGGCTGATGTGAATTTACATGTCCTGAAACAGTCTCCTTGGTGATATAAGTTACAGTCTAGTGCTCATTTTGATTCATGGATAGTAACTGGGGCCGGGGGTGAGGAAGTTTTAAAATCCACCATTGTTAACTCACCACCAGCACTGGTGTTTGTTTTTTTACACAGTAGACAGAGACACATAAAGCTTGACTGCAGGTATTTTTGGACTAAACGGAGTTGCATGCCTCACCCTCTGCTAGAGATGGGGCTTCTGTGGGTCCAGACGCAGGGGCCTGCGCTGGTGGATTACTCTCCTGGACTGGGCTGCTGGGGATACCCTGGAAAGACAACAATACAATTATCAATCACACACACATACAAACACACTTGCTGCAAGAAGGTAGTTAGTAACTGACTGACTGTTGGTTCCAAGTGAATAAATATACTTTTCATTTGTTTACTTACAACTTAAACATTTCATTTAGTTTAACCCTACAGCTACTCTCCATCATAATGGACAACAGCCTCGTAAATTCTTTAGCATTCTCAAAATATACACACTCAGTTGCCAGTTTATTTGATGCACGTGGACAAACCTAAAGTAACCTTCAGGAAGGTTATAATGTTCAGTCTTACTCTTTTAGAGAGTTGACCTTTTGGACGTTGTGACGTTGCTGATTAATACAAATCACTTAACAGGCATTTGTAATATTAAACCTACATCATTTTCATCAAGGAAGGTAAACTAGATATTAGAAAACACCTCTCAAACATTCAATTCCCTCACAGAGCACAGAGTCAGTGTGTTTATGTTAGATCATACAGAGCATAGGTCACCATTGATTAATTACACAAACTATATCATAAAGCAGAGTGGCTAATGCTAATTAACATCACATTTGTCATGTTTTTCAGCCTCGTTAGGCAACCCACTCCCACAATGTGACCTCCCCAAAAAAGTGTTTCTATTATGTTTCTGGAATAATTTAGTATTTCTCTCTAGGAATTTGCTGGTGGTCAATGGGTGCAACCGTAATTAATATCGCAAAATGATAAGATGATGATGAGAAGTTGAACTACAGTTCCTATAAAACAACAATAATTACGTAAATATCTATACCAACAGAGGGGAAATACCAGTTAGTCCAGTCAATTATTACGCAATTATGGGATTTACTCAATTGCCCTTGGTGTGGCAGACAAGAACCACAACAGCAAAGAGTTGCAGTACAAACTGTTTTTGACGGAGCTTTATTGTCCATCTTTAAATTTTGGGAGCGTGAAATGAAGAGGAGTGACTGTGCAGAGGATCTAAGGGGCCTGGCTGTGGACTCGGTGCTGAGGAGGTCAGACAGATTAACTGCTGTTCATGTAAACGTAACACAAAACTACAAATCAATTCTTTATTTGTTTAGTAGCCAGAGCTGTGGTATGTTTCAGACAGAACAGCTGCTTGACAGAGCTGCATTTGGTAAGAATCATTTCAGTCTGTGTGTGTGTGTGTGTGTGTGTGTGTGTGTGTGTGTGTGTGTGTGTGTGTGTGTGTGTGTGTGTGTGTGTGACGTACAGTGAGAAGGTATTCTACAGCTCTGTGGGGGTTGTTGAAACTGGCCCTTAGTGCAGCCACAACTCGCTCCCTTTCGTAGCCCATAGACATGATCTCCGTCAGCATCGCCTCATACTCAGCCCCGGTCACTGAAAACCACCCAAACACAGATGATCAAGTTACGAACTCTACACAGTTTGTATATTTGCAGAGTTACACCATTGACAGGAACAGGAAACTGCTTTTTGAATTATTCCTCCTGTAAAAAGACATTTACATTGTAAATTAATTTACATGTACAGTCACTTTAATAAACTGTCTTATGATCCTGGTTGTATTTTGTATTGCTCACTGAAAAATACATTTTTACACCAGTGCATTTAACTATAGTTTACCATTCATTTCAGGATTTATATAACTGTGGAACTACATTGAATAAATCTTTCTATAGATGATACAATGACAAATTAAATACACATTAAAACTAACTATTAAGTAACTATTAATACACATTCAAATACAAAAACAAATGAATCCAAACAACCAATATACAACAACATACTGTACAATATGGGCTTACAAAACAGTATACCACCTTTTTTTTATATTTTCTGAGTCCGTGGAACAAATGGGAATCCCCAACACTCTCTGTGCCACCACAATAAGGAATGGCTTACTTTTGTCACATCCTAAATATAGGAACGGTATGTATTGCACTGCAGCCTGTAAAGTCCCTGACTCATAGCAGTAACAATTTCTGGCAAAGCAAATATAACCTAGGATTTACACAAGAAATGGACTGCTGTGATATTCTCACTCTAATAGCACAATCAACTGTCTGAAATTGTACAATTCACATTTAACAACAGCGAGGAAGTGCCCAAACTACTGCACTGAGACTCTTAGAGGTGCATAGGCTCCAGTTACTTGTGTATGATGTAAGTCTGGCAGAGACCCATCCATTACATACCCAGTGCTGAGGAAGCATCCAAGCCCTGGCTCCCGCCACTGGAGCTACAAAACATAAAAAGGTGAAGAGACAAATCACACGGTCTACACGTTATTTCTGTGAAAACATGGTGAGAAGCAAAACGATGAAACAATGTTGACAAATGAATTCAGAAATCAACATCTATTCCATGAAATTAAATAAATGTTACACTACAGATCACTGTGTTAAAAGCAAAGTACTTGTCTTAGATATAAAAGAAGGTTGGTATAATTGAATCCCAACCACTTTATGACTCATGTTCTTCTTTTCAACATATAGTTTGACAGATTAACTGCTTTTTCCATTGTTGTTCCATTCTCCATTAAAATACAACTGGGTCAGGGATAGAGTCAACCCCGATTTATAATGAATCACTGCTCCACAAAACACAAGGTAAGAAAATACACATTTAGCAGGGTCTTAATTGTGCCACTGACACAAATCTTATCTATATTTTACTTGGAATTCAACTTAAAAAAAAACAAGTTTATTTGTACCTAGAAACACAGACAAATGTATCACATTTAGTGAGTTAAGAGTTTGATTAATGGAACACTTACAATTATTCAATTGTGATTATTCAAAAAATAATGCTAATAATTTGTATTCAAAGGTGATAACTGCTATGTAATTTTGCATGAACTGCTGATAATTCACTTTGGAATATTAAAGCTGAAGATAGCTGGAAAATGACAAACCATCTTTGGTTGGGCATGCAGACACTGGCTTGTGATGGATGTTTATGAAATAACATAATTTACTACAATTGAGAAAAAAAACTGACAACAACATTTACTACTTTTATTTAATCAACAGTCAAAAACCCAAAGATAGGGGGACGTTGTGTGGCATAGTGGTCTAAGCAGGCGCCCCATGTGTAGAGGCTACAGTCCTCACTGCAGTCGGCCCCGGTTCGAGTCCTGCATCGGACGGCCTTTGCTGCATGTCATTTCCTCTCTCTGCCTCCCCATTTCCTGTCTTTCTCTACTATCCTGTCCAATAAAGGCACAAAAGCCCCAAAAAAATATATTTAAAAAAAAAAGATAAAGATATTCAGTTCACTATCATAAATAAAATACAATAATAATAAAATATAGAAATAATCAATAACATTAGAAAAGCATCCAAACCCCAGATTTGAGAAGCTCGAATTAAATTATTGACTCATCATTGCAGCGATAAACATTACGCACTATGTAAGGGACTGCGTCTACCTGGCTGGTTGTTGTGGTTCTGTGGCTGCGGCACTTGGCTCCTCTTTGGCCTCCTCAGGGGGAATGGGGACAGCTGCTGGGGTTGGAGTTGGGGCTGGGGCTGGGGCCGGGGCTGGGGTCGGGGTTGTGGCCGGGACAGCTGTAGACGTGGAACCAGAGTCCTGTACAGGGGGTTTGGGTGCTTCTGAGACTGGGGGCGAGGCGGCAGCTGCAGGCTTAGCCTTTAGCCAGTTCAAAAGAAGGTGCAGTTAGACTAGCAACTTAATCGGGAAATTGCTTAACATTAAATTCAGTGCATAAAAGTATCAAAGTACATGGCACATAATTGTTTACCAGAGATTAGCTAATTTTTTTTTAATTCAAACACCACAACACTGTAAAACCCAATGTCATATGTCATCTGTAAGCATTACAATAAGATCTCACCTTGGACACCATCACTACAACAAAATTCTTCTCATCAATTTTGTAGTCCTTAATAGGTGTGTCATCTTGCAGGATTTTTCCAGCATATATCAGCTTCTGTCCAGATACAGGAAAGTTGTCTTTGCCTCTTTCCGCTTCTATCTTCTCTTTCAAAGCCTTCACCTGATGACAAAGAGAGGAATCATTATCATCTTAATGGTCCTGTAATGCTTTCTACTCATATCCATGCTCTGTGTAAGATGGCAGTCTTTCATTCACCTCTTTGATCTTTCACTTTGGTTCTCAATAGTCTACCAAACACCTATTAATTAAAAAAAAACTCTCCAGATGAACCACTGACAATATAACTATCAGTTGTCATACATCACAATAACCGCAAAGCTGAGTTGCAAAACTCATTTGAGTTATGGCAGTGGATATGCAGTGGTTTGAGTCACTTCTCATACAGCATGACGGTGCTTACCATAAATAAAAGTGTAAAATTATACGTATGATGTCCACCATGAGTAATGACAGTCATGTGTCGTTGACAGATTGAGCAACACAATCTAATGTTCACTTAATGTTGGCCTTGCTAGCTACATGACAAAGATGTGAACATGCTAACAAACTTAGCCAGCATTTTAGAGCGCTACCAATAAGGCTAATCGTAATTGTCATCAGCGTTAGCATTAGCAATCATAGCGTAGTGGGAAGCTTGAGTTCATCATAGAAGTTACAGCATCACATACTAGATCACATCAGATATTACAGAGGAGCAGTAGCAGCCAAGTAACCGCGACACAAACTAGAAAAGATGAGAAACTCGTTTGCAGTCGCGTCGCGATGACTTTATTAACAGGCTGTTCAGCTAGCTATGTGGCTAACGTTTGCTAGTAAGTGAGCTTTCGCGTTGTTTAGCAATCTACCTCATGTGGTTTGTTCATTTGAAACACATGAAATTTATGGGCACCCTTCACCAGACACTATATAAATTGTTCTTTAATTGGCAATATCAAGTAAAGCTGTAAGGTGTAACCGTAAAGTTAAAACATAGGTCTCGCAGCTAGTACTGTTAGCTGAAGTTAGCAAGTTAGCTAATAGCCACTCACCGTTTGTTCGGGGTCTATCTCAATTTGAATAGTCTGCTGCTGCAGTGTTTTAAGCGTGATCTGCATGGTAGCGGTGGTTGACGTTGTGTCAGATGTGCTTCAGAGGGAGATATAGTTGCTCGCTAAGCAGTTAATTTGTTTTTAAAGTTGGCGTTTCGGGTAAGATAGCAACTAGCCGAAAAATGTGTGTATCCATGAGCACTCAGCAAATCGCCATCTTTGGTGACAAGTTGGTGGTGCGGCTAGAGAAGCTCCGCTGTAAGGTACGAGATCTCGTGTTGAACGACGGGACTATGACAAGACGCTTTAACGAGTGAAATGTATCACTAATTGTATATTACATATTTACAAATGCATTTTGAATAATCATAATTAAGGTACGTCCAGTAATGATGTTTTATATATATGGAACTCCAGTCCAACTGGTAAGAACAATAAGTCAAGGTATCTTTCAAAATATAACCTCCAGTCATATTGCCTATGCGCCTAAAATATGACGTCACCATCGTAATTTTTTAGATTGACTTTACTAATTTTACATTGACCATAAAATATCTCCAATTAAGTTATACCAATGTGAATAGTAACGTAATATCTCCAAATAAATTTTGACTTGTCTTTACATTCTTAGTACTACAGGGGCGTTTCTAGGAGTTTACTGGTCTGGGGCTGAGGTCAAGTCTGGAGCTGATGTCAAGGTGTGTGTGCCACTTCTTTTTTTTCTTTTTCTTTTTTGATGAGCCTTGAGTGTTCCTGTGTATCAAATAGAAATGTGTGGCCTTGAAAGAAAACTTTGCATCTCTTGAGTTTAACTTCACAGAGAAATCACTGCTTGTATGCTGGCTGTGTGGCTTTGTCATGTTAGTCATGCTTTTCCAAGCTGTATCATTTTGAAATCACACATACAGCACAGTGGTGCATTTCAGAACTGTAATTTGATTTACTGCATTTAATGGCCGACTAAATCCTGGGTGGTAATGTATGGACCAAAAGCGAAACTTACAGACGTTTTATTTCATTTTAAGTCAAGACAAATTCCTCTGAACTATCTTTACAGTGACATTTAAGAGTCTAACACTATGTTTCAGCTTGTTGCAAGATTTCATCAAGGTAAAAAAAACAGTAAAACTGATAGATGGAGACCTTTTAATATTTGGAGGCCCTTCACATATATGAAATATGGCAGCCATTTGGCACAATCCCCAGCTGAAGAGGAAAACACTGTCTGCTGCTTTGTTCCTGTTGTCTGGATGTGAGGAAGCAACTCCTGACCTGGCTCCTGACCGCAGGGCAGCTGCTTGAATCCAGAGCCAAACCCCTTTTTTTCCACTATATCTCTAAATTTATTGGAACAATACAGTGTGTGGGTGGTGAAAACACACATATGGCCAGTCACACTTTAATAACAGGACTCTAATAACAGCACTTAAGATCAAACCATAAGATGCTACCGTGTCATGTTAGAAAGTATATTGTTTCATCTTTGTTGGCAGCAGTGCTCTTACATCTGTCAGCTGTTTGAAAACAGTGGAGGTTTCATTTACAGAAATTAACTTGCTGTAAATCTGACAGCAGCCCACCCAAGTAAAGTCTATGTGTGGGAAACACTGGTAGGCTTCTAAGTGAATTACAATTTGTTATACTGGATTGTTGTAGGGCATCCTGATACATCGTCAATTATGAAAGTCTTCGTCACCATCGGTTCTTTTTAGTTAGTAAGAAAGTCGCATGGGAAAAGACGCTGAAAATTGCCTTTTCTACAGCCCCTGCCTCTCTAACGTCCTCTGCATGACCCTGGTGAAATCTGCAATATGAAAACACAGGTGGCTGAACCTGAGATGGTCTGAGATCCTTTCACTGCAAGGGAACGGTGCGTGTTCAGCGATTCGTTCATCCGGCCCTGAATGACGGACAGTCGCTGAGTCGCTCAAGCCCGCCCATCTCCCTCCTTCTCATGTCTTCAAGTTTCACAGTAAGAAGTAGTTCCAAATAGGGGTGTCACAATATGCCATTATTGATAATAACTGTGACTTTTAAAAAATGAAACAGCAGTATCTTGTTAATAATACACATTTGATGATATCATAATGGCAGATGTTAGGCCTGGTGGATCTTTTGTGTATCAGATCATCACGTTGCTTTTTCACTGTTGATTAAGTGTAATTATTCTTTTTCTACACCTTTTGTACAGTTATTGTTACAGACTCTCTCTCCACCTTCCTACACCCATGTTTGAGTCTAATTCATTTGCCAAAAAAGAGACAAAAAAACACAATAAACAAAGTTAAAGATAAATTTGACAGACAGCATTATTATTATTATTATTTTCAAATTTTCTATAAATATCGTGATAATATCGTTATCATGAATTCTCTTGGCCACGACAGTTGTGTAGTAAAAATCTATATTGTGACAAATATTTGATTTAGCAATTAGGTGTCGAGAATAAATACGTGTTACACATAATAGGGTAGAACTTTCAGTTTGTAAACAATATCTTTATCCAAATAAATTCTCTGCTCACTGCCTGCGTGTAATCGCTGCGGGCGACCAGGAGACATGTCTGTGTTTAATTAGTCAAGTTAATAGTTATATATTTAATGTAGGAAGCGTAGCCCAAGAACAGAAACAAAAGAAGAAACCATTCTGTGTGTGTTTGCACATGTGCACGCTCGCCTTCCAGTAAAAAGAGACAACGGAGGCAAAAGAGGTGGACAGATGTAGGTTCGAGGTGAGCACCAAGACATGTATTACTCAAGCAACACACACACACACACACACACACACAAACACACACGTTCTCTCTCTCTCGATCTCGTGCCCCCCCCACCCCACCCCCCCATCTCACCCCAAGCACTTAATGATTCAGTGAACAAATCTTTCAAACTAAACTTTTTAATGAACTGATTCTAATGATTCACTACACTGAAAAGAAATGCTTTGCACATCATTATCCGACACCTCCCTTGAATTCATGGCCAGGAGCTTCTCAATCAGCACATTCTTTTTAGACTCATGAAGAGCCCGCCGGTGCTCAGGTGGTGAGGATGGATCGTGCTAACATATACCACATCTAGAGAGAGAGAGGGACAGAGACAGAGAGGTAAAAAAAAAAAGCCAGCTAATTAAACCTGGACAGTTTGTGCTGCATCCACAATGCCTGCTGGAAATGAAAGCCTGCTTAGCTGCGTTTTCGTAGCCCAGCCTATTAAATGAAGTTGACCTCTGGCTGCACCACAGCTTTTCCTCAGAGTGGATGTTTCGAATGTGGCTTCATTTGCTCGGCACAAGTAATTAAATTAAATCATTTAAGATACAAACTACTTGATTTCATTCATCTAAATTGCTTAATACTACGGTAATTACAACCTACTACATCCATGGTGTCATCTAATACTACTATTCTCAACATATGAAACTGTTCATAATCCCTAATCTATGTAAACTCCCGTATTTAAACGAATAACACTACACCTCTGCTCGTTAACTCATACATTTCAGGATGTACGGACACATTTCTGTACTCCCTGCCCCGTAATGCTAATAAAGGTATAGTGGGTGGGATGTCCAAACCGATTAAGATGTTGCAACCTAAGAGAACTGAATTGCACTTATGGGAAGTGGATGTGAGGAGCATCGATCACGCATTTTCTCTTCCTTGTGTAGGAGGTACTGCTACGAAGTATGTAGTAGTTAAGGGCTGAACTCTCTGTTGGGAAATATATGTAATATATATGTAATAATATTTATGTGTATGTGTGTGGCAATAAGGGTAATTTGGTGATATGCTCAGTCAGGAAGACAGCCAGAAAGGAAACAAATAACAAGTCAAAGTGTGAGTCACTTAAAGAAAATATTTCCTCAGCTGCTAATGTGTTGAGTAAATAATGGTAATAATGATTCTCAACCAAGTCATAAATATTTTTATGTCATCGATTTGTTATTTAATCAGGTGACAACAGCAACCTGACAGAGACAGCGGAGGAGAGGCGGGGTCACAGCTGAGGTTTGATAATGACTTGGTGACATGTTAGTAGTGAGATTCTGTATCGTGACAAATGTTGGGCTGATGATGTGCTGCACAACAGTACGTTGTGTTTGAAACAAGAGCTTTGAATAGGCACATGTTGTCTCACTGTTCGTATGGAATACATCAGTGTGTTATTTTATCAGGTGACAGAAGCAATCAGCCAGGTAGTTCAGACAGAGGAGGAGAGGTGGGGCCACAGGTGAGGTCTAGGCTTCTAACAATGAGAGTAAATAGATATTTGTATTGTATTACACTGAGGTTGCACTGGTATAGTATACTGTATATATAATATATAATATAGGTCTGTTAATAGCGTGGAAATGAATACTATGATGTGTATGTAAAATATGTAAAATGAGTGCGTTGGCTACCATATCTATGGAAGCTGCAGCTTGCAGGAGATGCCCCTGTGAACCACTTTTATGTCCCCGCCTACACCTACACAAATCAAACCTACACCCTTGCCTGTAGTGTTGTTGTCATCTTAAGGCTAGTTGTTTCCTCCTATCTCCGGTGGCTATGCTAAGCTAAGCTAACTGGCTGGTTGCTGTAGCATTATATTTACCATAGAGATATGTGAGTGGTATCGATTTTCTCATCTAATTCTCAGCAGTGTATTTCCCAAAATGCTTAAAAATAAATCCTGATTTATTGTTTTAAAGTTTGCAATGAAATCAGAATCTCTTTGTCAGTATTTGTTTTCTGTCTGACCATACATACCTTTGTATTTGGACAATTAGGTGTATTAGGTAGGCCCACACACTGAGGCTGTGATGGTCCCATTGACACAACTTTTCTTTTTTTTTTATATCAATTCCTCAAATTAAATAAATACATAATATAAATATAGAAGGAACATTTATTCTTTTGGCTGTAAGAAGTCATTGCTTTTATCACTGTTCAACAGAAGAGTGGAAGAGCTGCCGGCTCACTTGTGACTGTGTCTGCTGCCTCCATGGCAACCAAATATTTCAACAGGAACAAAATCCTTTTGGATCCTGTTAGTTTAAACATTTTTAAACGCCTCTAGAAACCCAGGATTCAGTGTGTGAGTTGGCAAGAAAATAAATACTGTACACATCTGGAGGGAATCTGTCTCACACACACTTCATCTGTGCAGTTTTCCGATGCTGTCAGCAGGGGGCAGAGTTTGACAACGCAGAGAAAAGGCAGCGCTGCAGATCTCAGCACAGAGCAGAACTGAGAGGGAGGAAGAGAAGAAAGCCTGGAAGAAATATGTGACACATTTTCTGAATAATGAAAAACAATATGTTGTGATTTATTTGCGGATGATGCTCCAGTTGTTTAACTGGCTCTTTCAGGAGAATTGAGAACTCTGTCACTGGCCACATGGGGATATTATGTCACGGATGGATGGATGGATGGATAGATGGATAGGTGAATGAGTTCACTCCCTTAAACCTATGCAACTACTCCTGTTGAAAGACAGGGAATGTGAGAATAGCTCTGAACACTCACATGATGGACAAATGTGCTTCTTATTGAAGGGACAGCAGAGATAGCATTTACAAGACCTCATATCCACACATGTACATGTTTGTGCTGCAATAATCTGACCTCATCCACAGGAATAATGGCCTATCTGTGTGATTTATTTTCACCTTCTTTTCTGCCTCTGAGCCACATCACCAAATAACACTTACACACACAATAACACACACATACACTGCGCTGACTGTGACCACCAGTCAAACCTCCCAGCAAGCATTGCGACATAAATATTTGATCAAATTACCCTCGATTCATCGCTCAGTGCCAAGTTTGCCCGGGTCTCCCTGTCATTTCTCACCTTCCTGTTGCTCCTCATCCTATTTTCTCCTCCTTCCCTCCTCTCCTCCAGATATTTGCCTCTCCCACACCTCCACTGAGTCATCTTTTGTTTCATCCTCACTTTCCTCAATTCCTCCACCTGACAATATTTTTTCTAAAGTGGATCGTCCGATTTCGTAAACTGGGGTTAAAGCCAGTGAATGGGGGGAGGCGGGCTAGGTGGAGGGAGAGGTATGAACAGGGCAGAAAGACAAGAGGAAAGTGGAGGAAAGATGACAGAGGCAAAAGAGGAGGAGGGTGAGGATGATGGGAGATTGTCAGGAAGTGGAAGTGGGATGAAGTAAGGGAGGGAAATAGGAAGAGACTGAGAAAGAAGAACAAGAGACAATCAGTGTGTGTGTGTGTGTGTGTGTGTGTGTGTGTGTGTGTGTGTGTGTTAGCATGAGGGGATGGTGCCCTAAATGTGTGTTCATCTGGGTTAATTCTCAAGGACAGAACTATTAAAGATTAACAACGAATCACCATGTTTTATTGAGACAAGCTGCATTTGTGGGCATATGGCTCTAAACACAGACCTACTTAAAATGTCTTTGTCGTGTGTGTGTGTGTGCGTGTGTGTGTGTGTGTGTGTGTGTGTGGTGTGTGTGTGTGTGTGTGTGTGTGTATGGTGTTTTCTTCAGGCTTTTATTTTGTCCAGACAAAAAGACCATCTTTTCTGAGAAGCCATGTCGTGACTGGAGGCATGGCTTTCTACTGCAGCACTGCAGTCATACTTCAGTTAGACTGGTCTTCCCTAATGCATGCCAACACCTGACAACACAGTATATCCAATATGTTGTTGTATTACGTAGGAAAAGATCAGGATATGTTCCAATACCCATCAGCTGAAACCAAGCCCTTATCCGATATCATTGCATTACCAAAAAAAACCATCTGTGTACCGCTAACCCTGTATGGATGTGATATGATTGCTGTCATTGTCGTATGGCATGGCTCAGGTTAAACCCTCTGTAAAACACGCAGAGATACATTAATACTAGGATCCTTTTATTATGTAATTTGACTGTCAATCATAAAAAAATAAAATAAATCTTGAAATAAATGACTTCCTACACTAGTTGTCCTGACACTAGTGAATTAAAGCCTTGCATACTGTACACGTTGCCTTTTTACCACTGGGACTTTCCAGTGTTAAATAGCTAAGTTTATTAACAAATCACCCAGCATCAGATCACTGCATAGACTTGCATACTCGCCAACACCCAATCCAGTATTTTAGGCAGTACTGGAGGCATTACCAGTAATGGTATCTGGACAACTCTATTCATGCAGATATGCAGATACTGAACATTAAATGACATTGGGAGTGTGGGCAAAAATAACTACCTCAACACTTGTGCACATGAATGACATTACAAACTTCTACCTCTCTCCTGCCGCATGTATGCTCTCTCGGTCTCTCTCTCTGATGTGGCTCTTTAAAGCAGTATGGCTATTTGTTTGGCTCTTTAATGTCTGACTGAATTGGCCCCAGCTCCCACGCGTGTACCAGCTCTCCAGAGCTGGATGTGTCCTTCAGGACAGGTCAGCTGTTGGTCTTGCTCTCTCTCTCTCTCTGTTTGTGCCATGTTGTCAAACTGGCTGCAGCTGCTCCATTGATTCCCTCCTAAATCAGAAGACCGGGAGGTGCAGGTGCAGAATCAGCAACATTTCAATTATTTCTGAGCTTTTTTATTTTCAAGGGAAAGTGATGGCGCCAAATTTGTGTTTTAACTTCAAGACGTCCGTATATCTCTGAACACACAACTGCACAGATATAATAAATAACTTCGCGGACAAGAACAGACACACATATACAAACACAAACTCTACAGAAGAGTGTGTCTTTAAAATTATTTTTAATTGGGGTGTAGCTGGCACAGGAGCCACCGACTGTGTCACTCCTCCTCCTCTCTGTTGTCTCTGTCCTCTGAGAGAAATCCTTCTATTCTTTAGCAGGAACACCCCCACAGTATCATCTGCACAGCCATGATATGTGCATGTGTGTGTGTGTGTGTGTGTGTGTGTGTGTGTGTGTGTGTGTGTGTGTGTGTGTGTGTGTGTGACGGTGCTGTCACCAGTGCAATGAGTGAGTCACGTATGCAACCCACAAGGATTCCTGTTAATATGAGACTTTTGAGACCCATAAGGCCTACACTCCACACACACACACACACACACACACACACACACACACACACACACACACACAGTCTGTAACACGATTCCAATGTGTTTAGCTTCTTTTTGTATTTTTCTGGTGTATTTTTAGTTGGGATTTAATGCTGTACTTGTATGAAACATCCAACTAATAATAGCATTGTCTCATTAGAACAGTCTCCTCATTAGTTGGTTATAAACACTAAAACCCACAACTTTAAGTTATCAATGTGCTACAAGCAGCAAAAGTGCATTTTTGAGTGTTTACTGGTAAAAACATTCTTCCTTTGACTGACATCTGGAAGTTATTCGTTGTCAATAATTTAATATTTGCAATGGTTCATGACTGACATGTCGTGTCCTGTTTCAGAGGGAATATGAGAAGCAACACAGCATCACACTGCAGTTTGATTCTGACTAGGCCTGAGCGTTATGCATAAAATTCATATTGTGATTTGGATATTGCACTTTGCCATATTGCGATTTCATTAATACTTATGAATTTTCGACTTTTGACCTTAAAGGAGTTATTTGTAAGTTTTGCTATTGCTACATAGCCAACATTAGCATCAACAGCTGTTAACTTAGCAGTCTAGAAGAAATGTTGTGAGTTCAGCATCAAACTTCATTAATTTACTGTCTCCAGAGGTGGAAAGCAACAGCAATTTTAAGTCTTCTCTATCACATCTTTTCTTCTACTGAAGTTAGCACGCTAACCAGCTAGCCCCAGTCCACCTCATCACTTTCTGATAGCGACTCGCTGTAGCCTCCAATCTGCCTTGAAGACATAGCGGCGCTCAGAGGACGTCTTATAACCTCTTGTATTATAAAGACAATGTCAACCATCTGCTCCCGGCAAGAAAACACTTTTGGCAGCAGAGAAAACTTTCACCCCTTTAAACGTGTGATTGTGTTTGTGCCTCCATCTCCTCCAGTTAGCTAGACGAAATATGTACATGGAAAAGTACGGCCTCCAAAACTCATTGGTATTATATTCCTATATGCAATTACAATTAATGTCTATTATTACACGAATGACAGACATTTATTAGTGTAATGTTACTATTAGATACAGATAAACAACAGCTACACCTGACAGTTAGTTGGTGTAAAAAGCTAATATCTGCAAAGTCTCTGCAACTTGCCTCTTGCCTCTTGCCATAAGAACAGGTTCTTATCTGAACCTTCAGGAGGAAACCGTTTAATTCTGACAAATTACTGAGTTTGGTTTTAGAAATCAATCTCTCCTGCGTTTGAAGGTGACATCCAGGAAGGCTCACTGCGTCTGTTGGTTACCACGGTGATGACGGATGCATGACTCCCGCAGTGATGGCTCAGAGACCACGCTGGGTAAACATGGACTCCCGTGAGAGCGGGACAACCGGTAATGACACCACAGAGGAAAAAACACATATTAAGGCACAAACACACACACACACACAGACACAGACACACAAATGATCACACACCGAGGGAAATTCACAGGGGACTGGGGTGCTTTAGTCGCTAACAACCCCAGCCTCTCTGTCTCTATCTCCCTCCCTCTCATCTTCTCACTTCTATCTATATTTGTCCTTCCTAACCCCTGACTCTTCATCGGGCCGACAGTATTCTCCTTATTCAGCCAAAAGTGGGCCAACGAGCACAACCCTATCCCAGCTATGAACACACTCATGCACATATACACACATACGCTCGCTTTCATGGACACATACTTGCACACAATGCTAATTAGCTCTACAAACAGGTCTCAGCTTGCTCTGCGTGTGTGTGTGCGTGTCGGGGTGAGCGAGGGGCAGTGTGCCGTTAACTAACTAGTGTGTCAGGATTTCTTTTTCTGTCCTCATTTACGGAAATGAAGTTTGCCCCCTGAGTGACCCATATCTCCCGACACAGGGCGGCAAGAGAGAGGAGGAGAGGGAGGCAGAGAAGAAGGGACCATATATTTTAATTTATACGACATCAGCAGAGGAAGATGAAGCGAGGTAAGAGAGGGAGATAGAGACATGTGGAAAGATAGGGAGGCGGAGAGAGAGAGAGAGATGAGTGATGACTGAACTGTACCAGTCAGAGTTGAACCTTCCCTTGTAAGGCTAAATTCAGTGCTCTAAAGCAGAAGTCAGATGGTACATGGATCAGTGCATATGTCTCAATGAACCAGATCCTTGATCCCTTCTCCATATACAGCCATGGACGTGATACCCAGCAGGGTTTCCTTGACAGCGTTGTGGCCATGTTAGAAATCCGGTCTCATTTTAACATCCATCTTTTGTTTCCATTGCTTCAGGCCTCCACTGTTGTCCCAAAACCTATTACAAACACATGAATGAGCTGCAATGCTGCAGTCGGCGACTTGTTTCTTTATAATGACAAACATGGACACTGTGTTTATTCTGAGTCAGTGCCACATACCAGTTTCTGCTGCCATGAATTCTCACAAGTGCAACAAAACCTGGATTAATCTGCAGCTAAAAATAGTCAGTGCTCAGTTTATTTCTGTTTAGGTAAAACTACAGTGTCCAGCTGCTTAAGGAAATCACTTAACCTTAAATGAAACGGGATACAGTATTTGTGACAAGTTTTTGAAGATGTATATCCTCAGAGCTTTGCTTGGGGCCGAGTGACTGACACTGAACGGTATAAAGCAGTAGATCTTCCTTGTTGGTTTTGGGGATTTGATGAGAAGAAAAGATAAAAGCTTTGTGGGATTATCCCTCTGCAGTTCCCCTCTTCATTATGGAGCATTTTAGCATCTTCCAGCTCATTGTTTTGGTTTTTTACAGTTCGCAATTTTACTGTTTTGGTCATTATCCAAGTACAACAGGCAGCTGTTTTCAGCATAACAAACCTCTGATAACTCTACTGCACACTAAAGTTATTATCAGTCTAGATCCATTAATCAGCATCTTAAAGATTTGGACACACTAGCACGAACTGCCTGCACATTAGCTCTACAGAACTTCATCTGATTTGACATCTCCAATGGAAAAATGTTATACCAGAGAAAAAAGATTTTCCAACCAGCTTCCTGACCTGGTATTTTTTCTGCTTAAAGAAAAGCCTGTGCCATCTGGTGTAGCCTACTTTTAGCACCACCACACTGCACTGTATTTGCAAACTATGCAATCTTTATTATTCTATGAAATGCACTGATTCCTCTGGACTTTTCTCTACAGAACAAAGATGAACATACTTGGTAAAAAGCAGATAAGGAATGTCTGTGGAAATTTATCAGGATTATCCTGGCTCAGCAACAACATTTTTTACCTGGGTCAAAGAGCTCATATCGTGGGTTTTCCTCAGAAGTTTGGCATCTCTCTACTACAGGATCATTTTCTGGTGCTCGACTGCAATTTTGTTACATGAAATAACATGTTTAGGATATGTGTAGTGTGTAGATATTTTTATATACATAGATATATTTTAAGTCCCTGGACTCTGTGGCCTTGTGGTTTGACTGATGATCCATTGGGTAAAACGTCACATATATGACACCTGTCCTACCTGTTGTGTCAATGTCTCTGCGACAAAGTGGGTGATGATACACAATTTGTCCCCATTTTTGCCAGAACTGTCATTTGCAAACTAATCTAATGATAAATCTGATCATTTTAATGCAGTGGACATTCGCCTTCACTGGTCTGCATTCTTTAATAATGATGTCTCAGCAACATTGCAGTTTTTACATGATTGAGACAATTTGATTGCAAGTGCACACGCTGCACTCTGCGCTGTGTTGCATTCTTGGACAGTGAGAAAGTGGATGAACTGATGAACGTTTTCTTTAGTGCGCCTCACTTTGTATTGTATTTTGATGGCAACCATGTTTGCAAAGTATTTGCTGCCTTGGTTTGATTTTCTGACAACACATAGTGTTAAAAGTAGAGGTATACAGTAGCCAACACTCAAGTTGCAGCTATTCTGAGCTTCACACTACCACTTGAACGCAGGAGAGAGACGCCCACCCAACCACCAAAGTATATTGTGGTTGCTCCTCCCCCCACTGCCCTGACCTGATAGTTGATCTGGCTGGGTTACGTCAATTGAGCGAGTGAGTTGTGTGCTGGGTTATTATTGATCTTGTAGCACTGAGCCTGGATTAATACTGGGTTAGTGGGTGTGGTGTTGATGGAGCTTTGAATATTATATTCAACTTTACCAGACAGCATCTGTATATAGAGTTGTACATCTAGGCTTTTGGATATTCAGTGTCCTTGTTAAGCTGTGATTATCTGAACTGCCTGATATTTTTCTTGATATCATAATTTTTAAGTAAAGTAAGAGGAGGTAAAACACTTCCACCACCAGGTAAAAGCCATGCTAACCAACTGCAAACTGTAGCTTCATATTTACTGTACAGATATGAGATCTTTTCATTTAACTCTTGGCAAGAAGGGAAATAAACAGGGCTATTTTCCAAAATGTCAATTTGTTTAAACCTGCAATGAGTTCTTTTTGTTGTTGTCATTAGCAGAAACAAGTGGTGAACACAACAGCAAAGTTGTCAGCAAACGATTTGTTCTCTACCAGCTCCTGAGGGAAAACTCTTGCTCTTAATGCTCCCCTGTGTTCACCAGCTGCTCGCTGAATATTATTGCCTTTAACAATGCACTTGGCCTGGCTGCTAACAGCTCCTTTAGCTCCAGGCTAAGGGAGCTAGGCCACGGCTAAGAAGGCTTTCACACTGGCACAATCCTGGTGCCTTCCAAAGTGGGCTAGCCCCGATTTTATTGTGTCACTATTCGGTTGTCCAATCACAGGACCTCATCATCAATGTTATTATGTATGCGTGTGATTGTTTACGTTGTAACTACTAATCAAAACTGGGAACATTGTAACTGCTATGGCAACACATCACAGCCAACCTAAAACAACAATAATATGTCCACAAACGACAAAAGAGATCATTTTTCACTGGTGGAAACTGCACTGTTCCTTGTTCCTGGTCAGAAAGGTCTGTTCAAGACAAACTAGACAGAACATGCTGCAACAGAAAAGTTTCCAACAGTGCACTGTTTGGGGCTGAGCAGGTGGCGTAGTGCTACAATGGAAAATTATGCTAAATGTGAGAGCGATGAGAGTGAACCAAAAACCATAAAGTAGCAGTCTGAACAGAAAAACAATGGTCTGAAACTCAGTATAAAGCTCTGTAGAGCTGAAGGAAGCTGCAGATCTGAGGGATAATTCTCTGTGGATTCATCACCAGCGTCACCTTTTGTTTTCACTTTGTCATCTGATACAATGTTATTATAAAAATATAAATTACAGCTGTTTTAAAGCTAAACTACTAAAGCTTTTACTAAGACCTGCCATTCTTTGTCCTTACACATTAAGAGATTAAAATCCCCTTTAAAGTTTTTCACCTGATGACAGCTGAAGCGAGAGGAAAAACTAAATACTTCTTAGAGGCTGAGCGTGCAGTGTGTGCCACTGAAAGCTGCACAGAGCTGGCATAGTCTTGTAAAAACATTTGAGTTTCTTGACAGCTCCATCTGGATCTAACAGAGTGTTATGTGAGTGTCTAAGCTTTAGCTCTGGTGGATTAACCCTTGCGGTGATAATGAGTGTTGATGGTAACCTAAAGACGGTGGAATCCATTGCTCCGATCAGCAGATCAGCTCAGTAATCTCCAGGAGACCAGCAGGTAGAGACGCACTTAAGGTCATATCTTTTGAGAAACCCACGACAGAGAGAGACAGTTAATATTTTGGGATGAGGGAGTTACAGCAAAGGAGAGACAGAATGTTTTTGAATGCTCAAAATAGCCTTCATGTGAGAGAGAAAAAACAAACAGATCTGTCTGACTCGGTTCTTTAGAGCAGTGGCACACAAGGATGCATTCAAAGATGTTTGTGTGTGCTATGAAAATGAAAATGAAAATGAAATAACATAATTTGGTGGATCATTTAACCAGCTGAACTGTCTTGTGATGGCACAATAAAAAAGATAACTGTGCAGTGCTCAGAGTGAATGCAAGGTGAATTTATGTGATTTCATGAATTTTGGCATGTTGACTATTTACAAAAACACTTTATATTGTAAGAAATATTAATACATCTCCTTTGTGATTGGAGATTGGAGACATTTTAAGTCTCCATTTTGTATCACTGTTAAATTGTGCATTACCTAAATTTGTGACAGGAACAATTTGGAGCATACTGGAAGTGTATCAGACAACCATGTACAAAGGCAGTTACATATATGAATCCCAATGTATATGTGAATACTCTGCATGTGTGAGTGGTGTAGTGGTGTTAGTTTACGAATTTATCAGGGATATCACATGTAAATGTATATGGAAGTGTCTTACATTAATAATTTGTGCACACAAATCAAGGAAACACCACATTAAATGATGTCGTTACCATTTTAACACGTGCTTATGGGATGTCAAAGTCAATACAAGTACGAAGTCAAGCTGTGTTTTGGTATAGAGGTACCTAGAAATATATGATTTCATTTGTCCATGTGTGATATTGATGTGATGTATATGTGTGATGTTGTGATGTTGTCAAGCCACCTTAAATCTGATCCATTTAGCTGCTTAGATTTAATGTAGCTCCTTTAATGTTGGCAATTCATCTTTTTATAAGACCCTATATACTTATTCTTGTATAATTAATATTGCAATGGGTGTACGGATGGTTTTACACGAGAATAACTAGTCAAACAATTACACGTTATGTTCAGTTTCTGCCCACAGTGCTCTGCCAATTCAAATACAGAGAAGTGCATTCATGAGAGAGTGGGGGTAGAGAGAGAAGGTCCCCGAAAGAGTGGATTAAAGCTCTCAGATTAGATGGCATCTGGTGACCTCAGCAGCACAGAGAGCAGTCAGCATGGTGTATGTGTTGGGTGTGTGTGTGTGTGAGAGATAGAGAGAGACAGAGAGAGAGAGAGAGAGAGAGAGAGAGAGATTATCACCACCAGCAGAATGTGCATTAGAGATTGGTTCTGGTTCTCTTTGTATACACTCTGTGTGTGTGTGTGTGTGTGTGTGTGTGTGTGTGTGTGTGTGTGTGTGTGTGTGTGTGTGTGTGTGTGTGTGTGTGTGTGTGTGTGTGTGTGTGTGTGTGTGCGTGTGTGTGTGTGTGTGTATAGTGGTGAAGCGGGTGGATTGTTAATCCTAATCCACTCGTGAATGTACATGCTGAGGACCAGCAGGCCATTAGCCGCTATTTTGTGTTTGTGCATGTCTCTATGTGTGTGTGTGTGTGTGTGTGTGTGTGTGTGTGTTTGTGTGTGTGTGTGTGTGTTTGAATGTAAGTATATGAATACATGGTCATGTTTACCAGAGTGTGTTTAAGTCTGTGCTTGAATGTGCACATGCATGTGTGGATGTACTGGTATGTCTGTGTGTAATCTGAGAGTGAATGGAGGGTTAGAGGGCCATTAACCAGAGCATTAGCCCTGACTGCAGACAGACCGAGGAAACAGAATGAGGAGAGGGGTGGTGTGTGTGTGTGTGTGTGTGTGTGTGTGTGTGTGTGTGTGTGTGTGTGTGTGTGTGTGTGTGTGTGTGTGTGCGTGTGTGTGTGTGTGTGTACGCATTGAGGAGAGCTGATGGTTTGAGGATTTCAGGGGGAAAGGGACAATGGGGGTGAGGATTTAGCAGCGAGGGTGAGGGGGATTGAGTGCATTAGTGAGTGCATGTGTGTGTGTGTGTGTGTGTGTGTGTGTGTGTGTGTGTGTGTGTGTGTGTGATTGTGTGTCGAAGGGATTGAGGGGAGCTGACCCATAAAAAGCAGACAGACACACCCTGAGCAAGAGTCAGCCGTCCCATCATCCCTCCTCCCTATTATTCAAAATGTACTTAACAAAACATTTAACACTGAATTAATACACCAGTGTTGAAAACATGAATATTTGTACAATAAATCAGTTATAAGTTAAGTTAAAGACATTATCTTGAGTCAACCCTGTCTCCTAGAAATTACCTTTACATACAACAAATTTTCAACAGCAAATACATTTTGAAGGAGTTTGTGACTGGATTCCTGTTTTCATGAGGAAATGTTCATTTATGTAATTGGCAAGTTGCAAATATGTTGATGCTTATCGTTTTCCATCAAAATATCCAACCTGCCATGCAACATCCATGTGTTGTTGAGGCTCTGGTGTGACAGTCATGTGCTTTGTGTGTCCACCATCTAAACCCAACCACCTCTTGCTGACTCTGCTCCCATTAATAAATGTAGCTCTTCAGTCATTCAATAAATTAAAATGAATGTAATACAGATTACACTTTACTTAACATTTACTTAAAAAACGACACCTTGATCCAGGATTGTATAATAATTACTAGCCAGTCTCAAATCTTCCTTTTTTTTGTAAAGTATTGGAAACATTCGTGTCTCAGGAGCTTTCATCGCACTTGTGTAATAATAATCTTTTCGAACTGTTCCAGTCTGCCTTCAGGACCTGTCACTCCACTGAGACAACGCTCACTAAGTAGTAAATGATCTTCTGCTTCCTATGGATTCAGACGCCACCTCTGTGCTCCTCTTACTGGATCTCAGTGCAGCTTTCGATAGCATAAATCATTGTATTCTCCTAGAGCAACTTGTTTCTGGCCTGGCTCTCACTTGGTTAAAGTCCTACTTATCTGACAGAACACAGTGCATCTCCTGTAGTAACGATAGATCAACATACCCTTCTGTGAAATATGGAGTACCCCAGGGCTCTGTTCTTGGCCCTCTGCTTTTCTCTTTATATATGTCACCTCTTGGCCAAATTATTCGCAGTCATGGAAGCACTTTCTCCAACATGTCTATACAATGGCTGGAGATTGAGGTTTCCAAAAGTAGAGTAGAAATGAAACATGCCTTGAATTATGGAGAGAGACAATTCGGTCCATGTTATGTTGACGTTTTTGTGAACATGATAATGTGTGCACTGCATATGAGTTTGCTGGTTGTTTCTGGCATGGCTGCCCAAAGTGCTCCAGTCCTGGGCATAAAAATTCTGTTAACGACATAGCATTTGGTTTTCTTTACAGACAGTTTAAGGAAACATCGAATGCTCTTAGACAGACACACAAGATGAATGTAAGGGTAATGTGAGTGGGACCGTGCCACTTCAGGACCTTTTGAAAACGTACAATGCACCTGAAAGACTTGACCCATGAAAAGTTCTGTTTGGGGGGGGGTCGCACCAATGCGTACAAGCTACATCACAAAGTGACTGATGGCGAGAAAATACATTAAAACCACTTTGTATATGTACAGGCATGCAAAAGCTATCCAGTTGGACGTCCTAAAATAATCTTTCATCATTTTGAACTGATCAAAAATTACTTTGAGATGATAAAATGTACTGTGCCACCTCCCAGGGGCTTGTATTACCCTGTACTTCCATACCGCTGTAACAACAAGCTAATTTCAAAATCAGACCAGTGGGTGTAACCACCCTGATCTAGACAGGACCCTGTCTGGAGTCTGGGTCAGTTTTGATTACTGAAAACTGTGGAATAAGGCTATGTTGTGACCAAAATTGATGAGATGTGGCATTTTGCTATTGACTTGTATTGCATTATATGTACAGTGTTTCTACTGTTTTGTCCCCATCTGTTTATATCAATGAGAGTTAACTGAATAACAGAAACACCTCTCTGTATAATCAGTACCATACTGTTACAGTTGAATCAACACCTCTATAAAACGAGATGTACCTAATAACCTGCCACCTGAGTGTATGTCTGCCATATAAATGTAGAGGAGTAAAAAGCAAAACACTACCCTGAGAGTAGGCAACATCTGAAACAAAGGTGCTGTAATCCCCAGCTGTTCATATTGTTTTGTTGTACACACTAGCTTATGTTGCCATATAAATTTTCCTCACAGCACACTGCGGATTAATATTGGGAGGGAAGTGAGAGGGATGAGATGGATAAAAGGAGAAAAGCCAGGGATAGACAGAGAGGGGAAGACAAAGTGAGAGACCAAGAGGCACTGACAGAGTGAAAAAAGTGAGAGCCCTCGTATATCTCCCGTTTTCTATTATTCATGAGTTACAAGAAGCAGTGGAGGGGAAGGAGGAGAAGAGATTGTAGCTTTCCGTCTTTGCCTTGAATGTAGCCCTCATCTGCCCCCTCTGTCTCTGCCTCCTATCTTTTAATCTCTTTCACTACCTCTCCAGGTCTCTGCTTCTGTCATTCATTTATCTGCCTTTGTCTTCTCTTGCAGATTTGAACTTTAAAGTTTTGCTCTGGGAGGCTGAAAAACTTAGAGTAATCAAATTAAAACCTGACGCTCAGGGGCAAAGAACTGCAGTTGCGGAAAGAATGAATAAAAGAGAGAGGCAGGACAGGAGGCTAAAATTCTGAAGGCTAGCACTCTTGCTGCTAGCTAAAAATAGCTATTTCATGACTGCCTGCCATGATAGCTAATTAACTGTTATGCTAGACAGCCGCCTGACTTTCCATGACCATGAATGTTAATATGGTCATAAATATCCCCAACAGTGATATTTCTACAAAAATATATTTCTTTGAAGTGTAACGAAGAATTTCTGAGGATCTATTTTGCGACGATATCCTGGAAGCAGAGCTGCTCTAAGAGGCTAAACTCTTAAACTAGTTCACTGTAGATTTTGGACTTTGGCGCATCAGATGAAAGCCCTGCAAAAATGAAGGGAAAGTGAAGCGAAAAGTGGTCGAACAAGATGCTAGAAATTTGAAGGCTAGCGCTCTTGTCTCAATCTGGGAAAGACGATAAGTAATTTTTTGGGGTATTTTTTGCCTTTATTCAGATAGTGAAGTGAGAGAGAGACAGGAAAGTCAGGGAGAGAGAGAGCAAGGGGACGACATGCAGCAAAGGGCCACTGGTCGGTTCAAAACCATGGCTGCTGCAGGTGGGACTAAGCCCATGTGGTACGCGCTCTACCAGGTGACCCACTGAGGTGCCCCTGGAAAAGACTATTTCTAAACATTTATAGATATATGTTACATAATCCCAAAGTCTGCTAATATATGTTCATATTATAAACAGTAGAGTCCAAAAGTCTGAGACCACTTTCTCCAGAATGTGAAGATAGACATGTTTAAAATGACAAATTGATTTTAAAAAACTGTTTATAAACATGTAGAATTTTTATATGCATTCTGCTCGGACCTCTGCTTGTCGTCCATCCACCTCATGGTTCGACATGTTGTTCATTCTGCGACTTAAAGAGTTTCTATCTGAGTTACCATAGCCTTTCTGTCAGCTCCAACCAGTCTAGCCGTTCTGCTCTGACCTCTCACCTCAACATCAACATCAGCACTGGATGCTTTTTATTTTTTGGCTCCGCTCTGAGTAAAAACTCGAGAGACTGTTGTGTTTGAAAATCCCAGGAGATCAGCAGTTACAGAAACACTCGAACCCATCAGCCTGTCTGGCACCAAAAATCATGTCTCAGTCAAAGTCACTGAGATCACATTTTGATGTTTGATGTGAACATTAACTGAAGCTCCTGACCTGTATCTGCAGGATTTTGTGCAGCACACTGCTGCCACATGATTGGCTGATTGGATAATTGCATGAATAAGCAGGTGTACAGGTGTTCCCAATTAAGTGTGTGATGAGTGTTGTGGGACATATAGAGAGGTGCATACAAAAACAAAACAAGGCAGACAACCAGGCTGTCTAAAAATCTTCTACTTTATTCAATAAGATAAATGTTTTTGTAAAACATTCAATAAAAAATGATTTTTAATTTATTGCTCATTGTCATCTTTACGCTAAGGACTTGATCTGATGCATAATAATTTTTCCAAAGCACTCTCACAAGGAATATGTTGCTAGATATTTAGACAAGGTTTTTATGCTGTCATTATAATAGTAATAACATACATACGTACGCACGTTCTGATTATATAAAAACAAACCAAACAAGTAAAGTTACAGTAGCAACACAGAAAAAAAAACAGACCAGGGACAAGCAGAATCAGAAATCCTCTCACGTACTTCTTAAGTTTGTTTTGGGTCGTTGGTTGTGACACAGCATTTATTGCTTTCCCAGTGGTGATGGTGTAAGAACTTAAAGAAAGCGTTAAATCTTTAAACCTAGAAATCATGTTGGAGTGTAACAAACTTAAGCCAAACACCGGAAAAGCAGAAAATGTGAACTTCTTTGCACCGTAGAACCCATTTTAGAAGTCCCTCGTCATGCATTAGTTATGAAATTACTAGGTTATATTTTAAAAACCAACTAGTACATTGAACTTTCCAACAGCTAAACTATTAAATAAAATCAAAGAAAACAAAGTTCAAAATAAGGGCGGTGCCTCTCATTGAACCACGGGACTTCTAAAATGGCTCCATTTGTAGTTCATGTTGCAAACAGCATATGTTTAGAGTTGCACTGGACATCATAAATTCACTGGCCTCACTTCAGGCTCAGTGACACAATTTTACATTAAAAGTTTTTATTTTGTTCCCTAAAAGTATTTTAAGAAATGTGAAAACATGTCAACGCCTTTCATACATGTTTTACGAGTTACATGCAAGCAGTAATTAAGATAAATAATTTATTAGCACATCGTGGATTTGATTGTTTCAAAAGAGGAAAATTGAATATTTGCAGTTACACATAAGAAGTCCTCCGAGCGCTGAGCAGCCTTTAGGGAACCGGGACATCTTGAAGAAAATGTACATGAGTCTCATTACAGTACTGAGATGATGTGAGGCTCCGCTGTCCCCCAGTCTTTTAGAGAATCCCACATCCTTGCCACTCCTCCCCTCATACACATTCTTACTAAGCAGTGTGTGTGTGTGTGTGTGTGTGTGTGTGTGTGTGTTGTGTGTGTGTTGTGTGTGTGTGAGAGATGCAGTTGCATGTGTGTGTGCATCATAATCCACATGGAAGCCTAATGTCCAAATTGAAGCACTTTGTTTGAAAATAAGCACACACACACAAACACACAGTAACACAGCCACAGCCACACACACACACACACACACACACACACACACACACACACACAGACCAGCTCAGAGGTCAGTGGTGATGTTCGAACCTCATGCCATTATATTTACATTCTTATATTAAGGAAACTGTGTACAAGGCAGTAGTAGATGTGATCTGGCAAGGTGTAGTCGTTTTTTGTTTTTGTTTTTGTTTTTTTTTTTGGTCTTTGTTTTTTTCAAGTTGAGGAAGAGGGAGTGCAGACGTAGGAAACAAAAACTACAGGTGAGAGAGAGGTCTCATCAATAAATAAATAAATAAATAAACCAAGTCTTGATCAATAAGTTAATAAGTTAAAGGGGTCTATCTGTACATGTGTGGAAAGAGATAGTGTGTGTACGGTTGTTTGGGTGTTGAGTGTGTGTGTGTGTGTGTGTGTGTGTTTATATGTGTTTGTGTGTTGCCTTAGGGTCTGTAGCTAAGCAGGAGAGGGAGCAGAAAACTCAAACCTCCTCCAGAGACCCAGAGCTCCACTCTGCTCTGACACAAACACAAACAGAGCTGCGATGACTCTCTCTGACCTCTTGACACTGAAGCAAAAAAACAACAAAAAAAAAACAGCACTGGTTGCAGATCTCTCTCTCCAGAATGTAAATTTGATAACCATGCATTACGAGTTGAAGGTAGCATTGAAAGCTGAAAAAACGACGCGACTAATGTTGCTGTCGCGGCGAACTCTTCTTGGGGTTCATGCATGTTGGCTGTTCCACGTAAAGGCTTCAGCTGTTTTGGTAGAGATCGTTGGCAGTGCTGTTGATATTTTGTGTATATGTCAGACGTTCTCTCAAGATGTCAGTATGACTCAAATGAAGTGCCATGGGAGAAGGAGTGGGGTGTGTCCAACAAGGTACGTAACTTTCCAAAGCCGACATTGTACACCCAGAAACTAAGCAGGGTTTTAACTTTTCTCTCAAGATCTTGTTTTCATTCTTGCACTGTTTCCATCACTTCTCATGTGTACAACCAAATTCAACACCTTGACTGCCTTAGAGGAAATATTGTCTGAAAAAGTTTGAACCATTACCCGCATTTTTGCCCCTCTCTAAGAGCAGGCGCTTCCCCCTGACTTCGAGTCATGGCTGTTTGGAGCTACAAACACGGTTGTCTTCTTTTGTGTTCATGTGACACGACGTACGAGCTAGTTTCTAGCATACTGACATCTTTAGATAATTAATATACTTGTTTCCATGTGCTAAATCCTTGGAGTTCATCTTTTTTAAAAAAATCTGATCTGTATCAAGTTTGTGCTTAACATATTACAAGTGTAGTGTAATTAGTCAATAACAAACATGTTTATAATTAGTGAATGCACTATAAGAACCTATAAAGACTTAAAATTAATAGTAGGGATCATTCAAACTGCTATAATGGTTTACAGTATAGGGATATATAATGTATTAAAACTGCCACCATGCTGACTGGAAAATGGCTTGAATGCAGACAAAGACTGTGTTTACACTCAGTCATTTCATGCATCTTGGATGGATAGAAAATCTCACAAAAGCTAAGTGTAGATGCAACCAAAGAGCATTCAAGATGGACGGAAATCGGATCGTTCAAACCACCTCAGAAGGTAAAATCAATATATACGATTCAGCTTCAGGTGCATTATTGATCGGCAGTAGAGCCCGATACATGCAGTAGAACTCTGATTCACATGTAGCCTGGGGCAAACATGACAGACTGCAATCAGATTCATGTCCTGGGTGATGAAGCTAGTTATATATGTAGCTAAGTGTAAACAAAACAGTGTTAAATTGTATCTGGATTTCATCGAGATACAAAACACTTGCAGTTATAAGAGTGTGAATGATGATTGATAATGAAGAACAAGCATATTATATTTAGTTAAGGCAAGCAAATACATATGAAGACATTATGTATCATTAAATACTAGTCTTAATGTCCTTTATGTGCAGGTCCTCCATGTCTTATAAGGCCAATTTCTAACATCATTTCTGACTTCATAAAACATTAGAACCATAGTCTGTAAACCAATATAAGCAAATCCTTGGTGTGTAAATACACTGTATGGACTAAAAACGATCCTCATTTAATTATAAATCATTATAGGGTTTCTTATGGACAGGTTAATTTAATTCTAATGAGGTTTTAACAACTTTATTGTAACTATTTTGTCAACCACAGACTTGAGCCGTCACCTTCAAGCTAAAAAGTACCAGAATTTTGTTTCAGTTTTATGTGTGGTAATACGGTTGATATCTCACTGTAGAACAAACCCCCTTCCCCCAGCAGATCTACAGTCAGTTTGGTATTGAGAATCTGACTCTACATTTTTATTACAGCTCATTAATTCATCATAAATGGAAGAAATAAAAAGTGCTATGCTCAGAATGAAGAGTAAGAATAGAGAAAGCTTGTGACTGGCAGCTGCATAAATAAATCGTTATGTATTCATATAGAGACATGTAGTAGGAGTATTGATCATTGTCGTAATATCATAGTAACGATGCATTGCCGTGGCAGGAATAAACTTGCAGTGAATGTGTGGCAGTCGGGGAGAAAACCCCAGAATTTGGAGTGAAAGTGTGTGAGAGTGTGTGTTTCTGTGCCCTTGTTGGGGTGCGTGTTCGGGAGAGGTCGGGGGAAATCAGCTGTTGTACATTCACGGTGAGAGGTTGGGAGGCGCTGTCCTGCCGCGGCCTTCGCAGGCCAGGGAGGGCCAGGTTCAAGGGCTCATCTGTAGGTGTGTGTTGGTCAGCGTGGGTTGAAGTCGAAAGGTTGTGACAGGGTGGGTCGTTTCTTCTAGAGAAGGATGCATTTTCCTTTCTCCACCCAAGGGTTGTTCTTCATCAGCTCCGGGTTCAAGAAGGGATCCTCTGGGACGCCGTCCTCTATCCACTTTACCAAACTTTGAGGAGAGACGGAGAGAGACAAGAGACATTTTTTAAATTCCTGAGGGAGTTTATTACTACAATCCATCCTCTATCCATTTCCTCTTTTCCATAGAAGGCAAGAAAGAGAGAGAATCTGAGCAATCAGACGTAACTAATCGCATTACTTCTGCAGCTTTTTGGGTACTTTTACTTTTTGGACATTTTTTTTCTATTTTAATTAAGTCCTTGTGTACTTAACTGCAGTTGAAATCACATCCATTAAAAACTACAGATGTAATTGGCTCTCCATAAACTTTAATAATAGCGATCTTAATCAATGATGATTAGATGAATAATTTGTTTTTAGTTTTTGAGCTTTATTGGGAAATGTCCAATTTTTCCACTTGCATTAAAATACTGGGAAATAAAGTTTGTTCACTTCCTTGGAACCCCCCAGCCCCCCAAAACCGCCAAGGAATAATCTGGCATACAACCCCCCCACCCCCACCCCCCCGAAACCACAACATGTTCTTTTTACACTTTATTTTTATACTAATTAAACAAACAGGATATAAAATGCTAATTAGTGAGCTTTAAATGTGGTGAATTTGCAGAACCAGGTTTGCTGACCCGATGTTCTGCTAAACAGTGCTGCAGGACTGAACCCGGAAATTAGTTCGCTTTTTAGCACTTCCAGTTTCCTTGTCCCAGAGTCTAATACGTTTTCATGTTTTGTTCTACGGCATAAAATATGTCAGTCATGATTTCTTTAAGCATTTCTGTGTCTTACAAACGGCTAGTTTGCTAACAAATGGCTAAATGAGACGAATGAGACTGCAGAGGTTGTCAGGGACATTATATATCCTCATGCCAAACACAAAAATGAAGTTTAGTAGTTGTGACATTGAAGTCATGTTTCCTGTTTCCTTTATAGCCTTACATTAGCTAACCTTACATGTTAGCTAATGTTAGCTAACTTTAGATAGCTGTTATTTCGTAACTGAATACGATCGTAGATTTTATTGCTCCTATTTGCTTGTGCTAATGTTACATTAGATTTTAACATGTCACAGATTAACATTTCAATAAATGCCATGTGTTTACTTCTAGTTTTACAGCTGACTCAGTAAAGTCAGTTACACGGCAATAGTTATAAACTTTTCTTAACATCACCTAACAATAGCCACCATAACTACTGGGCAGACCAGATCAAGTGGCAGAAAAAAACTGAGATTAGCAAAAGTGTGTTTTATTGCTTAGGAATGTGTAAGAGGAAGAATGTGTAATTTCTTCTCTCAAAAGTTGCATTTTCTCACTTAAAATTCAGTTGAATATCCATCAAATCCTTCTCCTTGAGTCAGACAATGAACTCTTGTCATCAGTGCTTCTTCTGTTTTTTTAATAGTTTTCATAAGACTTTCAAGCCGGGTTTCAAAACACTGCCCCTGAATACTCTGGCACTCGACATGAAAAACGGCATCAGTCAAAAGACAGTCCGTTCGAGCAGAGCTGATGAAGCCTCAGATGAAGTGTTTTTTCAGAGTTTCCTTGATTGGCCCTTAATCTACTGGCACTGCTGTGAGAGCCTGAGGCAGACAAAGAGAGTGCTGTACAGATCCTAATGATGGCTGCAGCTTTGCTTAATGCTCAGATCTGCCCGTGGCTCTGACAGTAGCCTGCAAGGGGGTTGTAGTTAATGAAGTCATATTGCTGTTTTATCATTGTGCTGGAATGTCTAATGCTGTCATCACCAAAATCATTACATCTATTTAATCATATCACAATGAAGATATTTCCGTCTTTTGCGAGTGCCATTTATAATATTGTTGCATAAATTAATAAACCACTCAAAAAGCAACAACAAGCGAGTAAGTAGACCTTGGGTTGAGATTCTGTCAACTACTGATAATACTGTGTGTAATTTTTATTATTTGCGGTGTTCTCAATGTATTTGGAAAAAACAAGGGTATTTTATTTTTAACATCAGCACTCATTGTTCTGTGCACAACTGTTTGAGGGGCACTAACTCTGTGCATTAGTTTGTAGAGCTATTGTGGACTAACTACTCACTCAGTCACTGTTTTGGAGGACTTCTCTCGTTTGAAGGCCAGCTGGTACTTGAGGCTCTCCACCTCCTTCTTCATCTGGGGCAGGTCCATCTCATCCATGGCTGCAGCTTGATGTAGGGCTTTTCTACCTGTGCACAGCGAGAGGAGGATGGAGATATATTTATACTGTTAAATAGTAGGCAGACACACTCAATACAACCCTGCCCTGCAGCAAGAACACCACAAAGTAACATCTGATTTATAACCGCTGCTTAGAGATTCCACCTACAGGAAGGGAGAATAGAGGCTGTTAAATTCATAGAGTACAACCAAGTGCTGCCAAAACTGGCAGACCCACTTAACACCACAGGATATATTCAGTTGCCTTCTTTTGTGTCTCTTGAGCTGCATGTTTCCACTTCAGGAAAAGCTTCCATAGCTTTGTTGAATATGCTACATGTAATTATGTCTGCAACTAAAATGACAGAAGTTCAAGGGCATCAATTTCATGCAAACCTTGGTTCATTCTTGTATATTGCCACCTTCAGTTTGGTGATTTCATACAACGATTAATGGCGTCGAGTTGGAGTTGAGTTGATTTTCAATACCTGAAAATGTTTTGCTTCTCTACCCAAAGAAAAGAAAAAGCACAGCATGTACTTGTGTTATGTCCCATTTCTTCTTATCACCCTCAACCCCCCCCCCCCCCCCCCCCCCGATTGTGTTGCGTGCGCTTCTGAAATGTACTGGTGTCCCAACACAAAACTTCACTCTGGGAGATAAGTGTTTAGCCACCCCCCTTCCCCTCCACATCCCACTGCATCGAGCACTGGATGAAGAAAAATACAGTTAAAAGGTAGAAGTGCAGCTTGAAACTGTGAGATCCTTTATTACAACCATGGGTGCTTGTACCCCTGGAGGTACTTCTGTGGTTAGATTTTGGACTAGTATTACTAGTAGTATTTTTTATACATATTGAGTCAACTACTTTTTGCAAATGAGAGTGTGTGACGTCTAGTGAGCAAGCAGTAGTCTAAATAGTTAGCAGTTAGCAATGGACAAATGCTTAAGCTAGTTAGCTAAATGTATTGGATAAATGATGAAAAAGCTGAAAGTAGTGGATAAATAGATGAATTAGCTAAAAGGAATTGGTGAACAGTATAACTCCAAGTGCTGGATAAGTGGTTAAATAGGTAAAAAAAATAGGCTTATAAGTAAACAGTTAAAAGTAGTGGATAAACTGGAGCGCATGCAACATAACCACAACATCCGTGGTTCGATTCTGGCAGGGTACCTTTGTTGTATGTCACATCCCTTCTCTCCCCCGTTTCCTGTCTGCCTCTCTACTGCTGACTTTAAAATGAAGGCAATGATAATAATAATAATAGGTGATATATATATAGTATATCCACACCAAGTGGTCATGTTACAGATGCAAACTTGATCAAGCAAAATGAAGAATTGCCAGCTGTATGAAACACGTTTTATAATCACAATAGCCACTTTTGTGTTATTCAATCAGTGGAGTTGAATAACATCTAGATTAATCAATTCAACTGAACACGTGTGAATGTAAGGGTACTAGAGTTCATCTGAGGCTGTCAGGGCACATCAGACAAAAAAGTTCATTTCACATTGGTTGACATGTTTCTATTCTACTGCTCTATTTTACTATAAGTCACAACTGGTGTCGCTTTTAATTTCACCCCTGTCCTTCAGCACTTTTTGGACGACTACCCCAAACCTCTGACATACAATAAGTAGTAGTAGTAGTAGTAGTAGTAGTAGTACTAGAATGTCACCTAGATGCCGGGCCTGGATTTGGACACACAACCTTAATCATCTTATTTTGATTTACCAATGTTTGGAGGCTCCTGAGTGAGGACATGACAGTGCGATTTAGACATGTAGTCTGTTTGTATGCTCACCACATAACAGGCCCTTGTCATTTAATGGCCTCTGTGAGGAAAGGGATAAAGTAGACACTTGAACAAATCCCATCTAGTGCTGACAGGAAGACTGTTAAAAGGAAGGAGAGGCTACTAGCTGTGCCAAATGTATAAGATATTATTAGTATTTTGTCCTGTGTAGGAAATGCCCTCCTCTTTTTCTTCAGCACGGTTTCTGTATACGACACCTGCACTGCTCAGATTTCTGAAGATTGGATTTTCCACACAAATCTTACACGAAGTTTCTAAAACTGTATGCAGCTGCAAAATCTGAGCCACCCACCCAGCACAATATGAACAGCTCTCCCTTTACACAGCCTGCAGACATTAAAGCATCAGTAATATGCACTTTAAGAGGTCGTATCCATTTCAGAAATGCATTTAGCTAAAGACAAAATCCATCCCATGGAGACAAAACGGCGCATTTTATCACGTCATATCATATTAGCTGTAATTAAAGTTGAATATTACATACTGTATGACACAATGTGCAGGAGATTAAACTATACTTATTTAACTGATAGTGTTGTGGAAATTAAAATCATGATGTGCAGTTATGTGAGGTTTTCAGTGCAGCCTTCTAGGACACTACAGCCTTGGGTGAGAGGAAGAAAGACACAAATAACCAGGTCAAAGTCATGGCTAACTACAGCTAACTGCAGGGCTGCACTCCTGTGTGAACGTACTGTGGTATCCAGGTTAACTGAGACTTTCAGCATCTTTTTAGTATCTAAGAACACTTATTGCTGCAATCTTTCTGTCTTCTGTCCTTTCCAACCACTCAAATATCTAAGTTCAGTTTGAGACGTGGTTCGCCACGCTTAGCATCAAGAGCGAAGGCGGGAAGAAACAGCTAGCGTGGCTTTGTCTACAGTGAAATAATACAACTACTGGCAACTGTGATGCTCACGTGAATCTGATTTCCTTAACCTGACAGAAATGAAAAAGAAAAGAAATAAAATAATAAGCTTATGTGGTTTTAAGGGGCATTACTTGCTGAAACTAACTGCCTCTACTGTCATTTCTGTCCGTGTACAGATTAAATATACAATAATGAGCTTTAAGAGATGTTGATAGGTGTAACATGTCCTCACTCTAGCTACTCAATGCACAGTTGTGGTGTTAATCTCCTCCTCTTACTCTCAGAAGTACAGTGAATAAGTATTCATTTTCCCAAAACTTCAAACTGTTCCTTTTAAAGACAGGATATATTTAGGGCTTATTATAGCCCACACAAACACATTCAGTTGTGAAGTGTTAGAGTGACGTGAAACGTATTTTGGGCCATCCACAGTTTACTTACTGGGCATGTCAGGAACAGAAAATAAACTTTATCACATAGTCTATATACAAATAATAAATAATTCAACTCTCTATAGCAATGTTGTCTTCATTCTCTTCCGCTGCGCCTTTTTCTTTGTGTCTTCCTCCCTCCTGCTTTCTCGCACTCCCCACCCACGCTCTCTGTCCACTATACTCTCTCAATAATACTCTTCCCCTCTTGTGTGTGTGTGTGTGTGTGTGTGTGTGTGTGTGTGTGTGTGTGAGTCATTCGAGGATTCGGGGCGAGCCGAGTGCTTGTGTAGTCTGCACTCAGAATTGATCTCACTAAGGTGCTTCAACACAGGAACAACTCTGGTATTTTTAAGGGACATTAAATAATACTTGATATTATGCAATTGTTCTTTATGACAGTTTAGTGAGTGAGGGGGCATTTTGAGGCGGCAAACAGCACCTCTGAATACAACCACTACTTCACCGCACGGTCAGCATGCTAATGAATATCAACCATTTTTATGTTTAAATGGTTCTCAAAATCTCTACTTCTGCTTTTGCCAAAATGTACTGTAGGTGGTGGTTGGAAAAAACTGGAAAAATGTCAAGTAAAAATACAACTTTAGCTTTTTCACTTCTGATTTCAGCTACTTAACTGTATTTTTATTTGAACGTCTCAGTCACATGCGAGTACTATCACTGCTTTGTGACCAGTGATTGAAAAGGAGAAAGGTTGTGGCTCAAAAACGGAAAGACTGGCACTGAGAAAGATGTGTGTCCTTTATTGAGTCTGAGGAAAACACCCAGGTGCAATATTACACAACGACATATGTGTGTGTATGTGTGTCCTACCAATATTAGACAGAGATAGAGAGAGAGAGAGAGAGAGAGGGGCAGAGCGACGGGCAGGTCCTGAATGAGATCAGGTTTCAGCAGCATCCTCCAGAGACGACAGGAGGATTGGATGCTTTCCTCTCTCTAACTCTATCACTCACCATCTCCTTCACCCCAGTTTTCACTCCGTACTTCTCCTCCATTTTTACTCCTATTTTTCTACTCTATCCATCCGTCTCCCAGCACCTACCTCCCTTCCTCCCTGTCTCTTTGTCTCACTTCTTCTCTGCAAGTGTCTCTGTTTGTCGGCCATTTTTTTCCTACTAATTCATTGTCTCATCTTTCTGAAAGAGGTCTGGTCCAAGTTTTGGGGAAGACTGGCTTTAGGTGGTGGGTGATGGGACACTGTACAGCTAAAGATCACTGCATGGATGCCAGGAAATGCTCTAAAAAACCAACAGTTATATTGATTTAAAACTATGTAACAGCAGCTTTAGCCTCAGTCTTTTAGTTGTCTCCAAGTGCACCTGGAGACAATGAGCTAACATTAGCTTAATTTTTTTTCTATTAAATCTGCCACCGGTATCACTGTAAACTGCATATACAAGTGCCTAAACCGTAAGAAAAGGTTTGAGCGGTTGTTGCATTGTGAAAGTGGTGCAGGAAAGCAAATGAAATACGTTGTGAAATGCTTTGGTTATATGTTCAGTACCAACATTTTGCAACTTCCAGGAATCGTTAGTTAACAGGTTTCCTTCTTTACTTTGGTAAAGAAAATATTTTCAGTGAGTTTAAGCGAATGGGAAAGTGGTCTCAGACTTTTGGCACCACTGCATATAAATATTGTACATATACAGTATATGATCTTGGCAGCATTACATTCCCTTCAAAACGTCTTTTGTTGTTGGAAACAAGTATATAAACTTCATTTGTAGGATTGCGCGCTATACACACCCAGAAAAGTGACCATCAGATCAGAAACCTGAAGAACTTTTTCACTTATGCGCCCAGTGAGATACTTTCTAGGGAAGGGGCTTATCTTTTACCACACTATCCAGTTCTCATTATACTGAACAAGTACAAGGAAACAGGTGATTTTGGTGTCAGTGTAAGTAAATAGTCTCCTACATAATTACTGTAAATCCAGATGCAAGCAAAATTTCATAAAAACCCTCAACAAGGAAACCAAAAAAACCTCACAAACAGATAATAGTATTTCTGTAATTGTACAACTGTAACTACAATATTTGGCCTTATAGGGATATATAGATAATGTACTAATACATTTATTAAAAGCAATGTTTTTAAACCATATTGTCCCTCCATTTTCTCCTCTCATCTGTCCACCTGCCCATCCATTATATTCTCCCCATTCTCTTCTCTCCCCATCATTTACCTCTTTCCATTTTACTGTGTTCTTCTTCTCAAATTACCCTGCCTGTTATTTGCTCAATACCCGCCCATGTCTCTGTGTGTTTATCTTCTGCATCTCTGCTACCAGCTAATTAAAACCTGTGCAAACTTTAAACCTCAGACACCGCTTCATGTAAACATTACACTCGTAAAGATTGAAGTGGCTTACTGTTGTCTTAATACCATGAGGTTTATATCACAAAGAAGAGTTGAGGCAGGAAGCCCCTCACCCCCCACCCCCTTCTCACTTTCCTCCTCTCATTGCTCTGATATCTGTTTTCTGTCCGTCTCCCGCTGTCTTCCACAGATGACTCCTCACTAAGTGCTCCCTGTCCATTTTGACAAATTCCACACAGTTAATCCATTTCTCCACACATTAGCAATCTCTCTCTCTCTCTCTCTCTTTGTTGCCCAGCCAGGAGCTTGTCAGCCGGCAAAAATGACACATTATACCTCAACTAGCACTCATATTTAAAGGTGATAGTGAAATATATTAAAACACCAATATCTCTGACACATTTATTGTGATCACTTGATACAATGACTATAAACTAATTTCAAAAACCCCTATCTGCTTGCTGTCACAGGGAAGACCTTGACTTCCTCAAAGTGTCTGGCACTCTACCATCTGCCGTTCAAAGAAACTAAAAGCTTTGCTTCGTGTTCACACAGGATATGGTAAGGACGTGTACCGGCAGTCGTCTGCTAGCTTTTGACTTCCACATTAATGCATTCTCAGGAGGTGCAGATTTAAAACACATACACGAATGAATTCATACTCAACAATCAACCTGAGTGCAATGCTGTTGTTATAGTTGGTTAATTCACATATTTTAAAGTGTTTTGTGTTTGTTTGTTTGGTTTTTTTTTGCTGATGATTCATGGAACATACAGGGCAGTTTGCAGGATCTTGTTCACATGATCAAGCTACCTGGACTTTAAATCAATGTATAGAGACACACTGCTTGGGGATTTACTGCAGCACTCTGTTGTGGACTGGTGTTGCAGCAGCATGAGTATTGAATATGGACTCCGTGCTATACGGGCCAACACTGCCACTTCGAGTCTATACATGTGGGCAACAGGTGGATTGGTTATGCAGGAATTGTATCAGACCATCAGGCTGGTTATGGACATCTTTGTTTAGTCTAACGCCACCACTAAGTGGTCCGGGATAAGTGGCATAAATCTGATTTATGCTAGTACAATAAAGTCCCTGATACACTCCCCAAGAAATGGAGACAGCGGGACGGACAACGGACACAGTTCCGTTCATACAACACCGAGTGTCTGCATATGAGCACACATCAGTGCCTTGAGCTAAATGCTAACGTCAGTATGCTAACATGTTGATATTTCCCCATGTTCACCATCTTAGTTTATCGGTTAGCGTGCTACCATTTGTACAGCTCAGGCTGACGGGAATGTCAAAAATAAAGTATTGGAGAAATGAAATGTCGGACCTGATGGTGGCGCTCGATGAAAGGTTAAGGGATCTGCAAAGTTATTACAGTTCATCCTGTGGGCAACATTAGTGTCTGTGTCGAATTTCACATTTTTATTAAAAACCACAAATGTTAGCTCATGGTGACACTAGGGGGAAAAGTCAGGGGATCACCACGGTTATTAGGATTTGTCGTCTGGGAACCATGAATGTCTGCACTAGATTTCATGGATATCCATTCAATAACTGTTGAGATATTTCAGTCTGGACCAAAGTGGCGGACCAACCACTTATTTTTCCTCTGCTGCACTGGATCATAGTGTACTGTGCGAAGTGTTTTAGCTGAATCACTGCAGAAATAAACTTCTACTCATCTCATACATAATCTGTACACCGTCTGAACCAGGCTTTGTCTGTGTTTGCACTGAAACAACAGTGCCGAGTGCTGTCTGGCAGATTCGCCATGAAGTCTGACCTGGAGCTAAAAACTAATGATTGAACACAGTTAGTACAGAGGCCGATCTTGATGGCAGCGGTGTCATTTTTTTTTACAGTATTCATACTAGAATTAATATTAGTAATTCACTGATGTAAACTTGGTACATTATTACATCCAAACCAGAGCGGTGACAGGTAATGTAAAGATGAACGTAATAAAACCTAGGCCCAACTTCAGCTTCAGTGTATTAAATATTTGTTGAAAGTCCAGGTTAGCAGTGTGTGTTGTTTGGTTGAGGTTCGGGTGTGTATGCAGCGGTTACTGTGATGGATATGAAGCTGTAAAGTTTAAACTGGGACACGTTTCCATGAAGGGAGGTCACGTCTGCCTCAGGATTATGCTCAAGTATCATAAAAGATGTCAAAGTTAATTACATTTTCTTTATTAACATTATTTTTGGAAAACTTCTAATCAAACGTTTTCTTTCTCTCTCCTGCAGTAGTAGCTTCGCATGTTTTGTTTCAAGTAATTAACAACTCACTGGGCAACAATGGAAATTCGTTGTTGGGTCAAAGTGTATTTACGTGTGTGTGTGTGTGTGTGTGTGTGTGTGCGCGCATGTGTGGTTTGTGCTTTATAAGATATGTTTGGGTGGGTGTGGGGAGGGGAAAGTGGGGTGGTTGTTTTAGGGGAGGGTATGTAGGTCGCATGGTGATTTGGGTCAAAAGCATCCAGAGATTAACCTCTACCCCCGTCTCCTCCGCTGTCTTCCCAGCATCCAACAGTGATGTACTGCAATGTGGAGCAGGTGGCAGTGCGCGAGCTGCTACCAGCGTTTAATGTGTTAAATCGCTCTATCTGACTAGTTGAAGGTTTAACTGTTAAACCAAAAGGTGAAAGGGACATGAGGATGCGATGGTGGGTGAACGAGGTGCAGACAAAACGGAATACGATTAGATGGTGAAGGATGAATAAGAGGTGGAGAGACAGATGAGGAGAAACAGAGTGAGCAACTCTTCTTGCCTCTATAGCTACTGCATTGTAAATAGAGACTAAAAATAGAAAGGAACAGGCAGAGCGCCTCTGACCAGCTGAGAGTGGAGACTAAGACAGAAAGAAGAAGCGCCATGCCGTTAAACTGAGGAGAAGATGCTGCTGAGGATAATAAATGCCAGACACTGACAGATGATGTTTGAGCTTTTACAACCAGGCGATCCGCTCGGCACCTCAATGAGCTCTGAAACCACTGGGACCAGTCCAGCTGATATCACACCAGCACGGCCCTGGCTACACGGGGGAAGTGTTCCAGTCGATCACATCCGATCAATACAGGCCTGAACTGGACTGGATGGAATAAATGTTTGCATGTGTAAGGACACACTAAGGTCAGCTGTTACATATCTGCCTCCACTGTACTGTCATTGTAAAGAGCCTCATCAGAGATCTGAGTGATGGTCCCTCACCATGTCTGTGTGTGTATGGGGGGCCGAGAAGGTGATAGTTAGTTGGCTTATAAGTATTATGGATGGATTACTGAACATACCCAGGGATCCCTGGAGTAAAAAGTCAATCAAATGAGTACAAAGAAGCAAAAAAGGGGCTACAAAGACACACAAAATTACTACGAGGAGACGTAAATCAAACACAAAGAGACACAAAATGACTACAAGGAGACGTAAATCAAACACATAGAGACACAAAATGACTACAAATTACTATAAAGAGGCATATAACAAACACAGTGATGCTAAATAACCATAAAGAGAAACCAAATGACTACAAAGAGGTGCAGAACAACCCCAATGAGACACAACACAGCCACAAAGAGGCACTACAGTGGTCATATATTTCAAATTGTTTATTTGGCATTCATTTATTACACTGAATAAACCATGTATCCATTATTAATGTGCAATGTTTATTATACCCAAGAAACAGGGCTTTAGTTTTTGTTCCTTTTTACAAATGTACCCCCTTTTCTTTAAAAAAAAAGAAAAAAAAAAGTGCCCCACTCCAGGAGCAGAACGAGGCCAGAGAAAGACATGAGAAAGGAGGAGGAGGAAGTGCAGAGGAGAAATGTAAGTTTTATGTAATATTCGTGGGTATTGAGGTGTGTGTGCTGGGGAGCTGGAGGCGGACAAAGTATGAAATCCTCCACCCAGATAGTTGCACTTTGTGAAGTAGCTGCACTTAAAATAAACTACTGATGACACACGAGCACATATAGTCTACATGATTCTTCTTTCTTTTTCTTTTTTTTTTTTTACCTCTAATAAATAGCATCTAGAATTTCATTTATGGGGGAGATAATTTGACCCCCATTTCGTAAATATAGATCATGCAAACTCGTTTTTTGCTGCAGAAAGGCCTGCAGCTAATATGCTAATAGAGACCCCACTGTGCTGGCACAACAGGAGCCGTGAATGACTGTAATTGTATAGTGTGGCTAACGGAGACAGTCGCATCTCTTACCTCACTGATGCGCCGGCGGAGGCTGTTGCTCTTTCCAAGTCTGACCGGTGCAGTTTAACCGGAGGGCGGGCAGGGAAGACAGCTGGACCGGCACACGGATAGGAGGATTTTTAATTTCCCTGATATACAACAAATGAGAGCTGACTTAATGTCCGTAGACTTTGTTGGTCTCGGGGAGGCGGCGCGCACTCTCGGTATCCACTGGAAAAGATCAAGGATAAAATCCGCAGTCTCCGGAGTAAAACAGACGATGACGACCGGTCTGAGTCTGTCTGGAGAGCTGGAGGAGACTCTTCTTACCCGCTGCTGAGCCCGATAGTCCGGGGGGTTGTAGCTGCTGAAGCTGCTCCGATAAGGAGGAGGAGGGCGAGGAGAGGGGGGGCAAATATCACGAAGCGGACAAGTTAACGAGCTGGTCCGGTGCGCGCTCCGCCGTTCACTGCCCCGCGTCTCTGCTGGGATCCTCCTATATGAGCGTCCGTGCGTGTGCGCGTACACGTGCGCGCGCGCGCGCGCGCGTGTGTGTGTGTGTGTGTGTGTGTGTGTGAGCGAGAGAGAGAGAGAGATTTCTTTGAGGATGCGTATAGAGAGTTGACCAGGCGAGGCGGGGGGACGGGAGAGGGGGGGTGGTTGAGCAGGTACCACTGTTCCACAGTCAGGGAAGCAAAGACTTGAATCTGTCCTCACTTTCACTCTCTCTCTCTCTCTCTCTCTCTCTCTCTCTCTCTCTCTCTCTCTCTGTGGACCCTTTTTCGCCCCCATTGCCAGACTCTGGGATTTCTGCCCTAATATGGCCACTTATAGCTCCATCTGCAAAAGACAGATTTGGTTTCCCACTGAGAGGGAAAAAAAAAACATATTTGGGTTTGTTTTATTTCACATATGAGAGATACTGCATTGGAGCTGAGACACCACAGAAGAAGAGCTGGAGCTTGCTTGACAATGCATGTTGTGTGTACAGTTTAACTGCTGATGCAATGATTGTATTTTGATTTGCTAATAACAAGTTTATGTGTCCGTATAACCCCTGGATTACATTAAGTCTTTAGCACATTTTGAGTTGTGATAACTTGTTGAGAAATTAAGTTGCATTTCACGCAACCTGTTTGAGACATCTCCGACACTCAGCTGATCTATTTTCGTCCCCAAACACTCCCCAGGGTGCACTGCTGCTTTCAGAACCAGACATTTTCAGATGGCTCGATTCCAGGAAGTCAGCAGCAGAAAAAGAAAAATCACTCTCTAAGTAATCATTTTATTTTTTAATTTAGTACAATTTTCAGAGAACTAACTGAATAGAATGATAGAAATAAATAAAGAATTATCAAGGTCAAACTTAAGCACAAAAGCAGCTGTGAAACATTTACCACTTCACTGTGATCACCCAACAGATGCTTCTACATTGAAGTGTGCAGGAAATATTTTGTTTTCTTGTGTTGAATACAATAAACTCCAGCAATGGTTTGTAGTTCTGTACTGTAGTTCTACAAAGATTGTAGTGTATGTTAAAATCACTTTATATATATATATATATATATATATATATATATATATATATGACAGTTGGTTATGTTTGAATGTATTCATCTGGTCATTGAAAACACATGTAATTAAAGAATGTCCTCTATTTTAGGGTAATAAAGAAAATGTATGCAGACTGTTGAATGTGTTGAGGCTCATCATTTAAAAAAAAAAAAGTGGTCAGTTGAGGACAAAAATACACATTAACTAAGAAATCAAAAAAACCCCAAACATTCCCATGTCTTTCTTTAGACAGAACGTCAAAGGATTTACATAACATAGTACGTATTACTCATTCAGTCTGTACGGTGCATAATGACTTACATTTTCAATTGAATTCTCAAAGCAAACACATTCATCAGTCCAGCAGCTTTTCATTTGGAGAAATGCTTGATTCAAGAAACACTGTGCATGAAAGAATGGATGATAGATGTAGTTTGTTGGATTTAACATGGAGAACTCAATGGAAACCAAATTTAACCATGAACTAGAAAAGAAGATTTATATTTGCTGGCTGCTGAACCTTCATAGTTGAAACATCTGAAATAGTTGTAGTTGAAGTGGCAGTTAAAATAGAACTGCTGAAAGAAGCTGAAGTGTCAAATACAATGTAATTACTGAGTGAAGCTGAAGTGTCAGTTGAAGTGTAGGTGATACACTGGGCTAGACGTGTCAGTTGAGGTGGAAGTAATGAAAGATATTAATGTTATTTCAACTGAGAGACTATGTCAGTTGAAGTGTGGGCTGAGGTGTATAAGCACTGAAAGCAGTAAAAAATGTTCCAGCAACGGCAGCAATAGTGGTTTGTTTGTCATAAACAGACAGATAACGGGCAGTGACCTCCAGAAACCCAAACAGGAAACCCATGAAAAGACATGATGGCACTGATTTTGGAGGACGTGCACTGTAAAAACATACACATTACTGTAAAGCTCTAATTCACACAAGAAAACAAGAATCATGGCTTATTCCTTCAAAAAGAGAATGGGGAAGGCACCTGATTTAATAATTGCATATATTTTCATTCCTAATAGTGAAAACCAGTCAACAGTGAGACTTGAGTGACGGCTGCATCTATCCTGTCGTCACATTTTGCAGTCAGAGCAGAGCAGCAGTCGTCCCTGGTGTAGTCAGAGCTGATATCCACTTCTGGCTATCAACAAACTGTTCTTCAGATAGGGGTCCAGTCCGGACAGCTCTCCCAAGCAGCACTTTATTCACTCTATGATAACATCACACTAAATGACTTTCAGCCCAGTGTCTCGCTTAAACTGGCCATCTTCTAAAAAAATGAATCAGCAGATTTGAGTAAATTGGCACCGTCTGTTAGCAGTGGTCTTGTAATATGAGATAGGACACAGGACTCAAATTTAACGTCTCTAAATCAGATGAGGATTTGTCCTTGATTCACAGATAAGATTCATATGAAGGCAGGTTTGAAAGGAATAGTTTGACGTTGTAGGAAATAAGTTTAATCACTTTCTTGCCAACAGTTAGATGAGAAGATCTTTACCACTCTCATGTCTGCATGATAAATGTGCAGCTGTAACAAGCAGCTAGTTAGCATAGCTAAGCTTAAAGACTGACAACAGAGGGAAAGAGTTAACCTGGCTCTGTCCAAAGGTAAAAAAACATCTGCCTACCAGCACGTCTAAAGCTCACTAATTAACACAGTATATCTAGGGATGTCACACACACATGCACACACCACCATATAGTCAGTGTTCAAGCAATAGTTTAAAATTGACTAGCAAGGTGACAGATCGATGGAGTGAAAATATTCATTTAAAAAGTCAGTGTTGTATTTAGACAAGCTAACGTTAGCCTTTGCGAATGTTTTGTGCGAAGCATTGATACAACAGATTGCTAACTGTTGCACTCATTCACCCTGAACTCTGTGTACAGATCCAGATGTCTATCTTTAAGCTGCTTAGATAAGTTTGAGGTGTTTCCTCCTATAATTTGAAATTTTCTGTGGCACCATTTGCATACTGGCTTTTGGTGGCCTATAACTTGTGTCAAATACCAAATATCTCCGTACATCACTCTTCAGAGTTATTACACTGCCCTCACCAATCCTACAAAATACCTTCAGTACTATAAACAAATGTCATCATATTACCAGAAAAAATGTTGGTTCTTGTGACACCCCTTGTTATATCTCACTGGTTTAATCCATGGTCAAAGTGTAAGTGTAAAAAGATCAATTAGCACTGAAGTCTCTGCTGGTTGCTTGGCAACTGCTTCCAGTCAAGAAATAGTCCGGCACATAACTCCATGTAAAATCGTGAATTGACTTCAGTTTTTGCTATTGATTTAAACAAACAAGATATATAATGCTTTGGAGGTTCTGGTAGGTGGATTTTGTTACCCACTGTCTGTGGTCCTGTACCAATTTGAAGGATTGGTTATAGGGCCAACCCAGGCATATTTTAATGGATCGGTATAGCTAAAATAAACCACATCAAAATCAGATTTTTTTCCTTTGGCCTCTGTTTAGTCCATCTCAGCCTGATACTGTTGCAGACACCACTCCTCGTAATGACAGCTCCACAGTGTGAGCATTTCACTGCATGTAGGAGCGAAAATTAAAATGTGACTGATTCTGTTCTGACACACAAGTTGGCAAAATACATGGATTCACCAAGTTCCAGTGATGATGAAGCTGTCATCTCTAATCCAGAGTAGAAAATATTCAGGTGGCAGTTTCTCTTTAACTGGTTGAAATGACAAATATCGCTGGAGGTCATATCAGATATCATTAATTAACATCAGTTCCAAAAATTAAACTTGTCTGTTGTCGTGTTTGTCTGTAGTCATCAAAGATTGTTTATGAGGTAAAAGAAGGATCACACAGTAACACCAATGTACAACCACTGAAGTCCAACAGATTGATTGTGATGTGATCAGTCTTTTGATTCTTTTGATCGCTGATCACTTCATGTCAATTCACATTGCATCACATTCTCCCAGTTAAGCTTTAATCCACATCAGCTTATCAACATTAATTATAGTTTTGAATCAGATAATTATTTGGATCAAGTAGCTTGTGAAAGTAACCAAATGTAAAAGGACACAGCTGTTATTACAAGGTGTTAGATACTTGTATTTGATTTAGGTAAACATAAGCATCATCAGACTCAGTACTGACAGATATTCTACATCCAAGGACTCAGATCAGGACCGGGGCCAAAAGGCTTGATTGGGACATCCATACTGCAGACAGAGCCCAACAAGGTGTTTCCATCTTTTTCCAGACCTTATGCTGGGCTAAGCTAACCGGCTCTTCGATGTAGTTTCGTATTTACAAGAAAGAAAACAAGTGTGCTTCACAAAATGTTTAACTATTGCTTTAAATGTCTTGTACATTCTCTGGATATATGCACACAAATGCAGTGAACGATAAGTCACCTCTAAAGAGCACACTCAGCACTGGTCCCATCACAAGTAGACAGCTCAGTGCTAATAATAAAATAAGGATGGATTGAGATCACCATCACCATCAGCGCCGCTCCACCACGCCTAGATTCACACCCAGGCATGTGTAACAATGTCCTCCCCAGACACTGATCTGGTTTCAGCCCATCAATTTCTTCTCCCAGTATTCAGTTCAAGAGTAACTCCCCCCAGTCTTCACGCTAACGGCTGAAGTTAATGGAATGTCATTATTGTACTCCTACATACTGTCATTGTTGGGTTATTCTATTTTTTAAAAACCTAAACATTATATTATTTGTGTAATATATGTTGTGAAGATGGAAGATGCTAAAACAGGACTGGGAGAGATGAAGGGAAAATTAATTTAGTTTAGTTATCATACACCCTCCTCTCCCCCGGACTTTAACCGATATCACACTTTACAGGCTCCATTAAGAGCTGTGACCGTCTCAGAGAGAGCGGAGATACCAGGATGTTGGCTGGTTGGAATTAGTTCCTTTCACCTTTTAGGGTCATGGTCTGCTGCTCTTTAAAGTCCCCCTGGAAAAAAAAAAATCCATTTCCATTGGATGGCAGATGATTTCCTGTACCTGCCACCACTGTGCTGCTGGAGCCAGAGTGCACGCTGGGAGCAGAAGCGGTCAACCACTTACACAGAAGGTGTGAAATGACCGGGAAATTGGCTGTCTCACTGTCCTAGAAAAACCTTGAAGGGTTTTTTTTTTTTTCTTTGACACTATTGATTCGGAAGGTCAGCTAAAGAGCTGCGCTTCTCTAACTAGACTGAAATACCCTTATCACTTACCTGGAGATATACAGCATGTTCATCAACTGTTTGCTGAGGCTGCATTCACACTAATGCACTTTAGGTTTAAAATGCATCTCGTTTATACAAGCTGTCCACACTACTCTGGAGTTTTCAAGCACCTGAAACAGAGACTTTTGGAAACACTCCTGGCACACTTTTAGTTTGAAAGCACAAGCAAAAACAGAGACCTCTCCATGGGGACAACAAATTATAAGCATTACTGACTTTGTTGTCTTTGCTCGCAACTGCTACATAGCAAAATTCTGCATTTCTGCAACTGCAGTTTTAGCTTTCCGCATTCTGGTATTTTCTGCAACTAATTAACTGCAGAGTAGACAATCTGCTTCCAGTCTTCTGTTTCCTGCTGGGGTTAGTACAGTGTACATTGGGTTTATTGCAAGGTATTTCGGTGAAGACAGCTGTCCGATGAGAGCTGTGAGACTGGACCAAAACAATCAAACGCTCACTAAATGAAAATCAATAGTCTAAAACATGCTAAAACTCTTCTTAGAGCTGAAGGGAACAGCAGAGTTGGTTGATTATTCTCTGCCAGTTTGTCACTACACACACCCGGAAATCAACTCCTCCTGCAAATTTATTGATGATCCGACCTTCACACCCACTTCGCGCTGTGGTTGGCCAGCTGTGCGGAGGTGAGAGAAGAGCCAGGCATTGTGTACTTATCTCACTAGCTCTCCTCTTTCATTTGTTACACAGCTATTTGTGGCATTTTTACTGTGAACAACTAAGTGAAACTCGATAAATGTCGTCCTGGAGACACTGTCTGAAAATATGCACTGTTATGCCAGTTCTAAAAAGATATTGCATCTCTATCATCAGTATCATTCATTGGATTTCATGGCAATCCATCCAATAGTAATTATATTTTTGTCTGGACCACAGTGGCGGACCAACCAAAAAATAATGGCTCAGTCATTTTTTGTTTCATGATACATATCACAACTGCATGACAAGTACATTGTGTATTTCTACCAGAAATATCAAATAAAAGTCACAGAAGTTTCATGATGTAAGTTGATATTTTTCCTTTCTTTGGTGGATATAAATTAGTATTTAAAAGTGAACTGATACAAAATATTTCTGTAAAAACACACGGTGGCTCAGTTCCATTTAAGGCGCTCTCTGTAACAACGAAGCCGCCTTGCAGTTCCTCCTTCCACACAGGCGGCTGTGGAAACACCTGCTGGCTTCAGGCTGTTGACGAGCTGTTAGGTTTTTAATCCAGGAAGTCTCCCTGATTTCACTCATGCCCATTAATCTGATGTCATTTATGGTGTGACATATTTGATGAGTCCTCACAGTCGATAAAGAGGGTTTGGATTAGATTAGATTACAGCTCTTTGTGTAAATGTGCTGTGAGATTGCATACTATGTTCTATATGTGTGTGTGTGTGTGTGTGTGTGTGTGTGTGTGTGTGTGTTTGGTGTGTTGGGATTAGACGTCGTTCAGTAGATTACTGACTCTCCATTAGAGAAAGTCTGATGGTTTAATAAAACCAGTTCACCATACAGATCGGTGATCAGGACCTCTGCACAATGTGACACAAAGACTAAAAAATAATAAAAATATAAAATACAGACTTGACAAATAGAGTCGACAAACATCAACATTAAATTAATGGTTCATGTCTTTTTAGAAACAAGATGCAGGGAAACCTGTGTCTCCATCATCAGATGCTATGGCTTTGGGTGTGTAAGTGGACGTGCAAAATTTTAGAAAAATTAAGGAAACAAAAGTATAAACACTTCATCACTACATAACTTGTTTTCGTTAGATGCATTTCTTGTTGCTTTCGAAGGAAATCCATATATTGTTTTCTTCTGTTGACCCTGCGATGCAGTTAGCCTTGGTTACACTGCTTTTGTAATACTATAAATCCTCATTTGCGCAATATTACAACTCAACATAATAACAGTTCAAACATAAATGTTTACTATTTTCAGTAATGTGGCATATTTATCACGCTACAAATATCTTACAATTGAACATGTTCCTCCTCAGTATTTACTGCAACTTGGCACTTATGTAAGCAGACATCAAATCCTCAGCTATCATTTCACAAAAACTTCTACACCATGTTGGGCAAAACGCACTGCTGCTACAGTCTTTATAATTCAAAGGTTATAATACGCCGTCTGAGCAGCATTACGTCTTCGGGGCAGATTAGAGGCTACAGTGAGATGCTATTGGAAGTGACAAGACGCGCCTGGGCTAGCTGGTTAGCATGCTAACTTCAGTAGAAGAGAAGATGCGATAGAAAAGAGAGTTAATATTGCCCGTTGCTTTCCAGCCCTGACAGCTCCTGTCGAGTAAAGGAATGAAGTTTGATGCTGAACACACTACATTTGCTCTATGGTTAAGTAAACAGCTGCTAATGCTAACGCTGGCTATGTAGCAATTGCAAAAATTACAAATTGCTCCTTTAAGCAACTGAGAAAAAATGTGAGAATCAAGGTTTTCCACTGGATCGTATCAGGGAAAATCAAGGTGAAATTTCACTTTCCCTGTCAATATGGATGCTGTATTATTATTGGTTTTTTCATTATTGTATGATCTGCAGCAGATTCAGATGGAAAAGGGAAAAAAATTCTCCTATATCCATCTGCTTCTTCAAACTGTCTCTTGCTAATATGACTAAAAGGAAAAGGTTATATCTGAGATTTAACTGTCAGTAATTGTCGGTGAAGGGGTTGATCGCCTCTGCTTGTGTGCAAAAAGGTGGAGCATATTTAAAACTGGAAACACACGTGCACGCACACACACACACCTACATACACACACGCACACACACACAGATGGGGCAGCAGTGGTGGTGATGTGAGCACGAGCAGCACTTAGAGACAGGGTCTTACTCAGCACTGATCATTAATTCATAACACACATCTCAGATGGAAGCCCAGATTAGAAACCTCAGCTTTACATTATTGGAAAAAAAAAAAGAAGGAACTGAGAAACGGGGGTGGAAAAGAGAGAAGAAATGATGGAAGGGGTAATTTGGACTAGTAGATTACTGAAACAGAGAGAGGATTGCCTGGGTGTTTCTTGTTCTGTTTCTAAAAACATCCACTCGTCCACATCACGGTCCGTAAGGGGAATATTCGATTCCCTCTTAAAGCCCGTCTCATCTTCCCTCTCTGCACTAAAAAATTGAACTCCCCTGACCTCAGCCCCTGTCTGCCATCATTCAGAAAAGTTTTCATCTCAGCGAATGAATAAAAAATGTCTTACTTTGATGAGAAAAATGTCAGACAAATCTGTGTGTTGGCCCGTCTCACTATGAATAGACTCTGAGTGAACAATTAATGGAATTAAATGAGAACGACGCATAATACCAAGCTGTTAATATGTTTACAATATAAAAATGGAACCTTCATGAAAATAGACTAAATCCCACTCTGTTTTTTTCCCTCACTCCCATCCTCCACCCCCAACCCAGACTCGCCCCCACCCACTCCACCATTATGTGTGCCTGGCTGTCTCTCTGTAATCCACTGTGTGTCTCTTTGTGGCTGTACAGCATGTGGCTCAGCTGCACTTTGGCCTCTAATGGACCCAGTCAATGGGGAGAATTGCCACCCTGTTGTCTCTATCCAGGTCAAGTGTGTACATATAAGTGTGTGTGTTTGGTGCCTTGTCGATTGTGTATATTCCTTGTTTTCCATCTGCTCGGTGGCAGAGTCATGCACAAGTTTGGGAAGCATGTATGTATTACATTTTCAAATATGGTTCAATTAGCTTTTATTGTACAATCTTATTTTACTTATACTAGCTGTTACAATATATTTATATATTTCATAAAGCTGAACCACAGTCTGTGTATCTTTCCTAAGGTGCAAATTTACAGTTTAGAGTGGCTCAAATTAATATTTTACATCAACAATGGATCAAACACTTGTTCATGAAAGGAGTCAATCACAGTGACAAACCCACAGAGCACTGTCACCAACTCGGCATTTTCCCTCGGCTCTACGGAGCATTTTAGCATCTTTACACTCATTGTTGTGGTTTTACATTCTGCAACTTTATGGTTTTATTCCCTTATAGCATTGGTTTTGCAAAAAGAAAGCTTAAAAGATAAACTGTACGGAAATACCTACGCCAGCACCAAACATCTGACAAAGGCTGTGTCTGAAAGGGGCTCTTGTTTATTCATCCACTAAACACTGTAGTTTACTAAGTAGTGAGCAGTATATTGAGATTTGGGAAACTTCCCATTGATCATTCTCTGTTGTCACTGACAGCTGTAGAGATGCATGACAGTAATTTTCTAATATATAAAATGCGGCACATTGCTCTTTGGGATTGTTTGCAGAAAGAAGTGTACATGCCGTGGGCACTACTTTTTGTGCTCCGTTGTGGAATTTTTGAGGCCACTGTACAGTAGATAAATATAAACGCTCAAACAAGATGGCAGAGGGAAAATGTAGCGCGCTGTGAAGTGAATGTGATTTTGTACAAGACTTTAAATGAATGCTAGTGTTGCTCATTATCTGCTTGATGTGTGAATAGAAAAGAGTTTGCAAACATGATTGCCGCACCAACTTGAAAGGTGTATATAATAAGTGATGTGTTTATAGCTTGTTTCTGCTGCGCCCTAAATAACACAATGTTGGCAAAGGTAAATTAAAGCTCACACCATGCAAAGAAATACAACTCAGATATATTGAGAAGCATACATACTGTATAACGTAGTATACTGTTGCGTAGCATTTTGAGAAATACAAATGTGTAAGGTGTGTTTCTGTGTTGCATTCACAGTGCATGCTGTGAATATAAACAATTATATGAATGTGTGTTTTGTTGCATTCAATTTTAGTGGCAGGGAAGATAAAAAGGTTAAGCTATTGTTGGTGAGTCTATTATTTTCTGGAAAAAGTAGAAGAGTAGATTCAAATGCCAAAATTTTGTTTGCTCTTGGGTCTCAGTTTGAAAATGTCCTGCACGCTGAGATTTCCAGACAGTTAAAAAAAAAATCCACTTTCAATTAGAGGCGATATTCAAGCGACTTGTGAATTATTCTGGTGATAATCCTGTCTGTTACAGCCCCATTTTGTGATTAAGACTCTTAAAACAGGTATGATTATACAAATGTTGCTTATGTTGCCAGGTCAATGTCAATCTGAACAAAACACACCCACACAGTCGAAATACACAGGTCAGCTGCTTTTTGAGTGTTTAAGTCCTAATAAATTATTCTCAAGGATGTTTTTGCTGCAATTTAACTTTGCCTTTTTTTTTTTAGTCATGCATACTTAATGTTATCAACAACAATTTTATATTTGAAAACAAGTTTTTGCGGTTTAATGGCAAGTTTCTCTTTATTTTTTCTGCATTTTTGCACCGTCAGATATGGAGTGTAACATATAGGACAAACACAGTGCATACACTGTAATGTGCACACAAACAGATGCACATGCTCGGTTGCTATGTGTACAGGTGTCACTGAGTTTGCGCTCGGTACGATACGTACAAACTGATTTTATAAGGATACATAATGTTAAAAATGACATTAGAAATGCAGGTCTTTGAATCTGACCTCCACTTAAAAACTACTCAGCTACAACTCAAAGGAGCGTTTGTCTTTCAGATTCTACAGATCAGCTTTTTGCACATCTTGCCTCTTTCGGGATTAACAGCTGCAGAGGGCAAAGTTTTCGGTGCCAAGTTCACATAAAGAGAACCTTTGCCAACCTACTGTTTACAAGAACTGAGGATACATCAAAACCCTTTACCATTACCTTCACTCACTGGCTCACTTGTTTATGTGCTGTATGTTTGTGTTTGTGTGTGGGAGAGACAGAATCTATGCAGGCAGCTGTTTCTGATTACTATAAAATAACTGTCACCATGACTCAGTGAAACATTTTAATGTCACATTGGAAGCGAGCTCATGTGGGAGAGCTTTGTGCACACTGTCAGCTGCTACATGCACGGTCATCTGCACAGGAGTGCAAATGTTTTGTGAATGAAGACTGAAACGACGTGACACAATGAAACCTTTTGTAATTGCATTACATTCAGAGAGACTGGCAAAGATATTTTGTACCCTCTGTCAGCTGTTTGAGGCGTCTTATCAGCATGAAAAGGAGAGACAGCTTTTTGAAAATGAAGAATGAAGCTGAATCACTCCGTGTGGACTCGAGAGGCTTCTCCGCTGTTGTGATCACCATTAAAACAGTGTATCAACCCGTCCAAAACATCTGCATCAGGGAGACAGAGGGGGGCTGTCTGCACACGTGTGTGTCGCTGTGGAAGCTGGTAGTTTGTGTGTGTGTGTGTGTGTGTGTGTGTGTGTGTGTGTGTGTGTGTGTGTGTGTGTGTGTGTGTGTGTGTGTGTGTGTGCGTGAGCTGGGGGTGATGGAGAGGAGAGTCTTTTCAGTGCTGTCTCACACAAAGAAGATAAAACTACTAATGGCCTGGGCTTCCTCTAATGGAGCTGTGTGTGTGTGTGTGTGTGTGTGTGTGTGTGTATTTGGCATACGCATGTGTGTGTGCACACTTCAACAAAGCTGCATTCAAATCATCTCTTATTCATGGCTGCATTACGGCATTCAGGCCTGGTCTCTGTCTTTCTATTTACAGCTCCCTCTCTCTGTACATGTGGGCATCTATTCACATGCACCTACTGTATCCAGGCTGCAGAGCTGCACGGATTGGCCCCATGTGTGGTGATAAAAGACCCACTCTCCTCCTTCAGAGTCCAGCAGCGTCTGTCTTCCCTGCATATCGCGTCATATCACACTGCTGTGAGAGTTAACAGAGGTTAAACTTTCTACTGATAACCCATCATTTACGACACTCTAAATATGTAATGTCATCCTGGGTAAAGGTTGTGAAACATTTTGTATAACAATAGACAAATTTAACTTTATATTAAAAAGCATTAATTTAAAATGTATTATTTTAGTCAGTACACAAAATGTTGAGATAATTGCTTGGGTGATATCCAATGGTGGGGGGTTTACAATATAATTATATTATTGCATTTAATGTTTCAGGTATAAGTTGCTGCCACTAAACAGCAGTTCAGAGATTTATTTGCCACATACCAAGATACTATGTACAGTAAACAAAGCAATGAAATGAGGTTCAGACTCAGCAACTGGGCAAAAACAAAATCCATATTATTTTTTCCATATAATGAAATATGTTGCATATGGTATGTTGTATATTATATTGTGATATTCAAAATTATCAAATATCTGCCCAAGCGTATGTAAGTGTTTCCATTTTATATTACTTAGTACTTATGCTCCATTTCAGAAGGAACTATTTTATACACCTCAGTGTGTATACACCTGTATATGTATTAATGTATGTATTAAAGGCTCTACACATCCACACAGGTGTTTTCAATCATTCTCTTTGATTAGACCTCGGATCAGGCTGAACAGTGCCATGAATTACTTGAGAAAAGTAATTTGTCCCACCTTAACAGGCACAGTCACATCCACACAGTCCTGTGAGAAGGTTTAATCAGTCAAAATAATTAAAATCACCTGGTTTGCTTTGGACGTGCACGGCCTTTAAATGGGATTTACGTCTTTTTCCCAGCAGATATTTTGACTTGACATAGTAGGAAAAGCACTGATGTCACTATTAAATAAAACATAATGACTCTGTTCTATTCAAGAGTCACAGTAAGTTTTCTGTGAAAATGCCTGGACCTGTCATATTATCTGTTGTGGTAACAAGTTAATATATTATCATAGATTTTAAGCCACTATGAATAAAAATTGTGCATTTGTATCATTTTTAAGCCTCAGCCTTTTTTAAAAAGAGACATGCAGTCATAAAGAGGTTGTTTAAGCCCATTGCTCTGACTACATCTGGATAAGCAGCGCCCTCCTCTGGTGAAAACAAGGCTTCAGCAAGTTCTATAATAAGTACCGTTGGTATACTTTTTTTGTCATTTGCAAAAGGAGCGTGGGATTACGTTTTGTTTTATCTTGCAAAATTTGCTCTCTGTGAAATGCTTTGTGTGAAAACTGTTGCATCAAGCTGCACTTAAGAAATAGATGTTTCCCAACTTGACAAGTCATGTCCCCCACACAGAAAGATCAGAGTATGAGGTAATCATTCAAAACCGAATTACTTCAAAATGAAAAACACCTCGCACAACTCATCCCCTGTAGGCAATTGAAGAAGAGTTGTGTGTGACATGGACTCACTTGAAGGATATTACCTAAATGAGTTAGATAGGTCCTACATCTAAAGCAGACTGAACAGTACCCTACCTTAAACTTTAGCTTCAACAATTCTACCAAAGCATTAAAAAAGTGACCTAATCTCTTACTGCACTAATGTGTACTATAGGCAAGATCTTTGACTGCAAAGCTTAAAAATTATTAGAGCTGACACTGAGTCCTGATGAAAGGTATTGCAGCTGGTGACTCAGGACAGAGAGCATCATTCATTACCTGAAGATGCCGGGTGACTCATAGCTTTTACTACTAGCCTGCCATGAACCTGCAGACATGCACACTCTCCTCTAGCCTTCATTAGCCCTCTGAACCCGCATTGTACAGTTTCACACTCATTTGCACTACATTTACAAACATTAAGAATTATTAACTCCACCTCCTTCAATGCAAGTTTTGATTTGTCCTGTGTTGTTCAAGTAGGTGGTGCATGTATTGTCTACTCTATTATAAGTTCACCTAATTTACAATGTGCAAATGTGCATGTATGTATATATAATGCTTGTGTCGTCTTTTGACTTTTCTTTGAAGAGAAAACGGCAACATACATAATGGATGATATATGTAATGCACTGTATATATATATATATATATATATATAAATATATATGTAATGTACTGTATGTGTGTGTGTGTGTGTGTGTGTGTGTGTGTGTGTATGTATATATAATGCTTGTGTCGTCTTTTGACATTTCTTTGAAGAGAAAACGGCAACATACATAATGGATGATATATGTTATGCACTGTATATATATATATATATATATATATAAAAATATATATGTAATGTACTGTATGTGTGTGTGTGTGTGTGTGTGTGTGTGGTGTGTGTATGTATATATATATATATGTTATTACTATCACCTTCATGTATAGAAAGCTAATGTGCCATAAAAACCTTATGATTTCATTTGTCTTATGGTTTTGATGTGACAATGAAATTGCATCCATGCATGCTGCGGCACGGTCCAGTATTTCCCCGTTAGTATCTCTCAACATCACACCACCATGCACGTGCGTTCACCGTAAAACGTGATGGTGGTGGCCGTCGCATGATGGCTCGGTCCAGGCGAGAACCAATAACGTCGCAGTATCGGAGAAAATGTGGATATATTTGGGAATACTGAGCTTTGCAGTTGGTTTGCGGAATACTGACAGCACCGAGTCCAATAGCAGCCCCGCGAAGTGGATTGTGGGTTAAGTAGTCCGACAGTGGAGAGCTGGGTTCACATCGAGGGACATCAGTACGCCTTCTACTACATGTCCCACGACACACTGCGGGAATTCAGCTGCGTGTATGTGAGGCAGAGAGAAGGGAAGATTTGGGATTTCGTCAGCAGCGTCTGTGCTGTGCTGTGACAAAAATAATGGTAAGTACACAAATTAAAAACATGCCATTTTCAACACAGTCCCCTCACTGACCACAAAATAACGCAGTCTTTCCGTTGGTGGTTAGCAGAGTTTGCCAAAGACCGTTAGCGTCAGTGATTGCTAATGGAACATGTAACATTAGCTAACTTAAGCTAGCAAACAAGCCGCTTTAGCTTGCTAGTTATCGCAGTTATACATGGTTGTTAAAAAGATGACTGTTGATTAAAAAAAAAACTTCATTGTATGCTGTCGTTGAAAGTGGCAATCACAAGTGGAACTGTGAAAGTCATATGTTGTATGTTTGAATATTTAGCCACCTAGCTGTCATTATTCAACTTTGGTTCGGTTCGTGTGTTCCGCCCCCCTTGGGTGTCGAGGTTCCTCTTTACGGGAATCTCCTGGCTTGTGAAAAGAGACAGTGACGCTGGTTGGAGCGGATTAGAGGTCCTGGATAGTTTCACTGGCAGATTGTGCAGCCTGTTACCAGATGAGCTGACAGCCCGCATGCCTTTCTGTTTACATCAGTGTCTAGTTGTCCGGGTCACTGGTTTTTGGTTTTACTTCGTCTTTGTGTTGTTCCCTTGTTCCCTTCCTCTCTGCCTCTCTGCTTCCCTGCCTCCCTGCCTCCCTGCCTTCCTCTGGGTGTTTGCAGATGTTGGACACGTTAACAGGTTTCCACATGAAGTGTTGATAAGATTTGGGGTCAGTGCTGCCTTCAGTCAGACAGCTGTTGTGTGTTTTTCATATTTTTTCAGCTGTGTGTATGTCTCTGGAGGATTACTAACTAACTTCAGCAAGGAAGCTAAAAGCATTAGTGTATTGCTGTGTAGTTTATGTACAGGATATGTATAATTTGCAATTCAGGATTTTAAATGAGAACTGGCTATTTTTGCAAATCTTAACTTCCTGTTTTTAGCTGTTGCTGCTGACTGAAACTGTGCCTTGAATTTTGCTTGAACTTGTATATATTAGAGGTGCTCCGATCCATATGTTTTACTTTGAGTACGGTTTTTATAACATCTCTGTCTAAATCCCTGTCGTGTGGACTGAATCCACAGAGGTAACATGGGCCGGGGATTTATTGATACCCAGAACATGGAATTTTATAATATTATTATAAAAGGAGCTGTATTTAATGTGGATTGCTCACATCATGGCCGATACCCAAAACCCTGAATGAGGTCAGATCCGATACACAGGATCTTTTCGCATAGATGCCAATCCTGGGTATCAGATGAGTTAATCCCCAGTATAATATGTTACATTTCTATTATACTTTTCTATACTATACAAATAAAGCAACACTACAGCATAATAAAATCAATATTATGACAAGCCTGCTTCGAAATTTTTTTTGTATTGTAACCTGTAAATTACTGACTCAATGACTCAATGTATTCAGCCATTGCTGATTGAATTTGTGCTCGGACTTTCACTTTGCTTAAGACTTCTACAAACTATAAAAAACAATCCAGTTGAGAAACTAACCCATAAAACAGTCTTCTCTGCTGTAACGATTTCTGTGGAATCATTATGGTTGATTGTGTTGTTGCGCCTGAAGCCAGTAAAGTAGGTCAAACCTCCATTCAACAACAGTAACTCAACTGTACAAGCTCCATGATTCACTTATTTCTCACTGCGTTGCCTCTTGTCTTAGGTAGATTTAAGCTGTATTGTAGCCGCTGGCATTTGCAAATGATTTTTGGGCCAAGAGTGGGTGTGTGTTTTTCTCTGTCTCTGTTAAAACATAAAGGCAACTTATGTCCAGCATTATGTATTTATCCTGTTTTCAGCCAGGCTACTGCAGTGTTGCTCAGAATATCACAAGTGTTATGATTATTTTGTGTCACAACATGTCTCTCCCACTCTGTTCTTCACTAATGCCCTTCATTCCTCTTCACCTCTCTGCACGCCTCTTTGTCCTCTTCCCAGGCCTAGCAGTCCAGCTAGCTGCAAGTGTTTCCTCGTGGATGTGTGTGTGCTTCGGGTTATAAGCAGTGGTAAAACATCTCCACAGCAGCCATCCCCAGCAGCCCTTCCACTCCCCCGGCAGACTCCAGCAGCGTGGTGAGACTGTAGCATGGAGAGAGATTTTAATTAAATACCCAGACAGTACTTGTGTTGTGTGATGGATTCCTGTTATAATTACTCTTTTTGTTTAAGATAGTTGATAGTTGACCGTCTATCTATCCATCTGCCCTCATTTCTTCACTGCAGAGCAGGATGGAGGCCTCATTTGGCCCAACCTTCTCAGCCGTGGCTGCAGGAGCTAAAGGTGACATACTTGATAAACTTCTCCTCTCAAAATGCTCTTTCTTCCTCTGTGTTTCTGTTTCTCTTTTTTGTTTGTGTTAGTCTGGTTTTCTTACTTGTGAACTTGTCTTAATCTGTTTTCAGCAGAAGGGTCCAGCACCTACAAATCGCACAGAAGAACTCCTTCCTCCTCCAGCACTCTAACCTACTCCCCCCGCGATGATGACGATGGAATGGTACATACATCCACATTTTTACATGTTATGTTTTTGCAGTCCAACATAATAAATTCGAAAACTCACAAACATTTATAATAAAGCCTCTCAAAGCTGATCATTTTAAAATTGCCTGGGGTGAAAAAAAAAACATCTGGAATGAATTCCTGTTGTACAGCTTGTGCACAAGAGCCCACATATCTGGAAATACTATTGTACTATTGATGTATGAATAGGCTATGACCTTTTCTTCTTTCCACCGCCTCCCTCAGCCTCCCATTGGTACTCCTAGGAGGTCTGATTCGGCCATCTCAGTTCGATCACTCCATTCCGAGTCCAACATGTCTCTGCGCTCCACTTTTTCTCTGCATGAGGAGGAGGAAGACACGGTATCATGCCCTGCACAAACATACTGTACACATTACCACATACAGTATAAGACAGTAAACAAAAACATGTGGTCACACTCACATTTATGAACACATGCATACACATTTAAACATATAAAGACAGAAATTACAAGATAGTTTTGGAGCAGAAACTAAAAGCTGAGAAATTAACACATTTGTGTTTGTGTGCAGGAACCCCAGGTGTTTGCTGAACAGCCGTCAGTAAAACTCTGCTGCCAGCTCTGCTGTAACGTCTTCAAGGACCCTGTCATCACCACATGTGGGGTAAGTTTTTTTTGATTCAATGCAATTGCACACATATGTGCATTGTATTTGGAAGAATGTGTTTGATGACACATCTTTGTAGAAGTGCAAATAATGGGTTAAACAGTGTATATTTGTCCGCTCGAACTTAAACTACAAACATTAGCATGTCTAGCTAAGTAGCTCACTCCCCAAAGTAGTGACCCAATGTAATCCAAAGCCAGGGCCACTTCATACTACATTATTTTGTGGGGTTATAGGCTGCATAAAAAAACTCTCATCATGAATAACACATGTTGTATTCACATTTATGTTGAAGCACATCCACATTTAGCAGATTGTAGGCTAACTTTACCAGAAATGTGCTGCTTTTTATTGGATTTTGTGAAGTTTACACTCCAGCAATGTCTGGAATCAAGGAGCCTTTGTTTAGAACATGATTGAGGAATTCGAGAGGTAAATCTGCCACTGTTGTCATTAGAAACTGCATGTGTTTTAATGAGAATGCAGAGCTTGACAGGCGTAGCAGTAGTAGACTCAGTACAGTCATTTGTGCTTAAACTTATTATTATAATGAGAACAAGAAAATTGTTGACTTGAAAATTTCACGACACCTGTTTTTCAATCCTTCCTCAGCACACCTTCTGCAGACGATGTGCCTTGACTTCAGGTGAGTCTTAAAGTGTAATAGACCTATTTCACGGTGGACATTTTACATGGCACTAATAAGATTAACAATGGTTATATTTCATCTAGATGTATTAGTGCAAGGACTGTAGTTCAAAGTGCTGTTTATCATAACCTTACCGTCATGTTCGTGTTTCTCACAGACAAGTGCCCAGTGGATGCAGCTAAGCTGACGGTTGTGGTGAACAACATCGCAGTAGCAGAGCAGATAGGAGAGCTGTTCATCCACTGTAAATACGGCTGCAGGGCCACAGCCAGTGGTGCGGCAGGGGCTACAGCCTCCAATGCCACAGTGGCCGGGAAGCCTGGAGCGTACGAGGTGGACCCACTGGGCTGCCCGTTCACTATCAAACTGTCCACACGGAAGTAAGGAATAAAGATTTGATAAGATGTTGGATTTCTACTGCTTCTCTGTGAATGTAATATGACTTACTGTATAACAGCGCAACAAATTGCTGTGCTCTTACTTAGTGTTTTTCATCCTGAACTCTCTGTATCTCAACAGAGAACATGAGGCCAGTTGTGACTACAGGCCAGTCCGCTGTCCCAACAACCCCTCCTGCCCCCCGCTGCTCACCATGAACCTGGAGGCTCACCTCAAAGAATGTGAGCACATCAAATGTCCACACTCCAAATATGGGTGAGTCCTACAAACACACACGTTAAGAAATAATTTAACATTCCTACATTTCTTATATGTTATATAAGATACAACTCAACTAGTCTTGTTTATATTTCATCACTCGCTCATCTGCCTCTCTTCTACTCCACGACAGCTGTACGTTCATCGGTAACCAAGACACGTATGAAACACACCTGGAGGTGTGTAAATTTGAGGGATTGAAGGAGTTTCTGCAGCAGACCGATGACAGGTGAGCAGACCTGACACTGTTGATTGAAATAAAAATTTAAGACCTTATATATTCTCATCTAAAGAGCTAAGTATTCAATTGTACAAATATTGGTTGAACTGGATCCTTTCTGTCTATTAAACAATTTCAGCGCTTCGGTGAAATTAACTTGTTATTTTCTCTGATCGATCTGTGTGTGATCTCCGACCTTTGACCCTGTTAGGTTCCATGAGATGCAGCTGACTCTGGCCCAGAAGGACCAAGATATTGCCTTCCTGCGCTCCATGTTGGGCAAACTATCAGAGAAATTAGATCAGCTAGAGAAGAACCTGGAACTCAAATTTGGTGAGATTCAGGAGATGATGAAATCATTTATTTCACCTGCTTATAAGATGAGATTCTTCTTTACACCATTTTAGGGAAGTTATTTACATGTTTACACATTTGGATTAGAAGGATCCGCTCCACTGAACAGGTTGGTGGAGCAGGTGGTGTGATGTCTGCAGCTCATTTTAAGTGGTTATATATAATAATGTTTTTCTTTTCTTTTCTCTTTTTATACTTTTTTTTTTTGTTTTTCATTGTTGAAATAGCAACTAAACAGGGTTTGTGATTTGACACATGGACTCACTAATTTAGCCAAGTTAACTAGACCTGACTGTGCTCTTTATACTAACACACTAACACTTTGATCTGTTGATTGAGCCGGTGTATCAACAGCAGCAGTGGCTGTGACACACAGCTCATGATGGGAAACAAAGGTTCTTTAACCTGATTGCTGCAATTTGTGCTAAAAATGGCACTTGGAGTTATAACTCAGTCTAATCTGAAGGTATAGACATGATACACGAAGAGCACTAATGTTGAATCTATACTTGGTATATATGACACTCACACACTGAGTTTGGGTATGGGGATTAGTATCAGGGGAGAAAAAGGTGGCGAAAAAGCTGGATTGGTGCATCCTTAATTACCTCCCTCAAAGTTATTGTGCCTGTGTGTTTTTCAGATGTGTTGGATGAGAACCAGAGTAAACTGAGCGAGGACCTGATGGAATTTCGTAGAGATGCCTCCATGCTTAACGTAAGTGCGTGTGTGTGTATGTGTGTGCGCCTTTCAGAGACGCAGAGACAAATTAGTGAGAATAAAAGTTTAATTAGGAAGCCAGAATAAAAGGACAGGAGTTTGCAGTCAGCTTATAAAATACTTAATATTCATTTTCTGTGTCTCTGCAGGATGAATTGTCCCACATCAACGCCAGGCTCAACATGGGAATTCTGGGCTGTAAGTATCTGCCTGTCTGCCCTCCTTTACTCTTCACCTCTCTCAGTGCAGGAAGACATTTGGTAAAACTTTCCCAAGAACTGGTCCCTGTCAAGTTTTGAGTGATTTCAGTGTTAGAGTTGATTCTGAAATGCCAATTGTAGCTCTGACTTCCTTCTCTGGCCGTTCCTCTCCCTCACTCCCACTCACTTTCCTCCACCAACCTCTATCTGTCTCTTCCTTCCTCCATTCCTCACCTACCTAACTGTTCCCTTTTCTATTCTTTATATACACCTCGCTTGTGTAGTTTCCAGTGAGAAATGCATATCCAGACTTTCCCATCTCTGTGCCTGTGTGTAGCATACGACCCCCAGCAGATCTTCAAGTGTAAGGGCACGTTTGTTGGCCACCAGGGTCCCGTCTGGTGTCTGTGTGTCTACTCCACTGGAGACCTGCTCTTCTCAGGATCCTCAGATAAGACTATCAAGGTAACATCAACGCATCACACTCAAGGGAAATGAACAATGCCATTTTCAGACTGCCATTAACACCACTGAAAACACATTTTCCTTGATTATTTCATGGATACATTTTGGATGTGGTAGAGGGCTGTCAAACTCAGACTAGACTTGGATTATATTCAGTCTTCTCCCTAGTACCAGCACCTGTAGCAACATGGCCACACCAATACAGCCTCTGTTTGTTTTTTTGTTTTGTTTTTTGAAGCAGTGCTATTTTGAGTCTGAACACAGACTTACGCTGCCCACCTCCAGAGAGATTCTGATAACTTCTGCCCACAGCCGTGTATTGGAAATATGAAAATATGGAGTTGTTTTCCATATACACTTACTCAAATGTGGGAAGACACATTATTTAGCATGTGCTGATAAAAAGGCCTTCGGAAAGTGGAAAAAATAGCTTCAGGTTGCAGCCTAAAGATGCACACACGCAAACAGGAATGTAATTTTTAGCAATATGTTAATGAATTTCCTCCTTTCCCCTCAGGTCTGGGACACCTGCACCACCTACAAGTGTCAGAAAACCCTTGAGGGTCATGATGGCATCGTACTGGCTCTGTGTATCCAGGGGTAATAAAATGCACACATGCACCTAAGCACACACACACTGTGATCATAAGCTTCATATCATTGTCTTTTTCGTCTCCATAGAAACAGGCTATACAGTGGCTCTGCAGACTGCACCATCATTGTAAGTAACATTCACTTCTCTGCTTCCTGTTTTTAAAGTAACACTAACACGCTTGAATGGTTTTTGAAAAGTTTTGTTTCCGTCTTTTTGACGTCCTGCCACTTTGCATCTTGCGTAGGTATGGGACATCCAGACCCTGCAGAAAGTCAATACTATCCGTGCCCACGACAACCCTGTATGTACACTGGTCTCCTCCCACAACATGTTGTTCAGCGGCTCCCTCAAGGCCATCAAGGTACAGTTACGTACATGATGTATCACCCAGTGCATGTTGTGTTGTTCCCTCATTTTTAAAGCGTTCTGCAGAGGCATCAGTTTATTTTCCTCTTGTCAAGATTTATTTAAAGTGCATTATCATATGAAAATGTATCTATACCCTTTACAGCAATGTAAACAGAACGATTAACATAAAGAACAACAAACAGATTATTAAAAGTAAGACAACAAATAAAAATAAGTACAGATAAACCATCGAAAACTGTGCGTGTAAAATCAACAAAGGGCAAAGACATGAAGTGAGTTTTGCCTCTGGCCTTCAAGGTTTCCTAAGAAGGAGCTGTTTATACATAAGTAGGAAAACTGATCCACAGATAGGGACCACAAAGTGAAAATCCTCCAAAACCAAGATCTGAGCAGTTCTATCCCTTGTAGTTTTTTTTAGGTCAAAACATCTGAAGTGGGTTTAGGACAGAGATGAATGCATGGATCAGAATCTCAGTATCAGATAAATGGAGAAGTGGATGGATTCTGTAAAAGTATAGAGCATTTGTCAAGTCAACAGCAGCCAAAATATTGTTTGGCTTTTTGACTAGAGGGGTTTAAGTGGTATCTAGATTGGCAAAAAAGTTACTACAAGATTTAAAAGTATAATATAATAGTCAATTAAATAATGTAAGCTTTCCAGAAAATGTGTTTTTAAGTGTTGTTTGATGTAAATACATAGAGAGTTGCTCAGAAACATTAGTGTAACTGTAGTTGCTCAGCAGTGACCTGCAAAATTAGTTTTGAGAGTGTGACTCAGTGAGGAGGGGAAAACAGTAAGGAGTGATGGCTATAGCCTCGTCTTTGTTACCATGGTTAAAAGCAAGCGAGCTAAACGAAGGGGGTGATTGTGGTGCTGTGCACATGATGTCAGAGCTCTTACACAGGGACTTTCCTCTCTTGCCCATCTTGACTCTTCCCCCTCCTCCTCCTCCTCCTCCCGTCTCCCACCAGCTCTCTGTTTCAGCTCAGTGACATCATGCAATTAACTGTTTTCACCAGTGTGTATCTGCCCCAGCTCAGCTCCATGTACAGAGCGAGTGGGTGCGTGCACTTTCATGAGTGTGTAATAGTTAAAACGTAGCCTCATTTCAGTTTATGTTGTGGTTTGTTGATGGTGATGACTTACTGCAACTAAGTTTATGTGTCAAGTGAAAGGGCAGTGAAAAGCAAATTGTTTTCTAGAAAACCTTTGTAATATGAACTTTCTCTGATGGAACTCCCCAAGAACTGCAGCTGTTATTCTTATGGGTATTCTCTTGCGTAGTCAGTAAAGTTTGTTTTTCCCTAAAGTTTCAGTTTGACTGATCTTCATTTTTGCGTGTGTAGGTGTGGGACATCGTTGGCACAGAGCTGAAGCTGAAGAAGGAGCTGACCGGTCTGAATCACTGGGTTAGAGCACTGGTGGCCTCCCAGAACCACCTGTACAGTGGCTCATATCAGACCATCAAGGTAGGTGGAGGGGCTGGAGAGTGAAGGGGAAATGGAAGTGGTGTACATACACACAATTTAAATTCACAGGTTGATTGTCTAGTCAGTTTCACGATCGTCACTAAGCATGGAAGACTTGCCACGCTTTCTCCACATGTTGAAGCAGTGTGCGTGTGGTTGTAGATGTTTTCGGCCTTTATAAAAGCAACAGGAGGAAAAGAGTGAGGATTAAACTGTGTGTTTGTTTGCTTCAACCCACAGCAGTAACCTTGTGTTATTACCAAAGGCCAGGCATGTGTCGTTTGCTAATCACATTGTATACCTGTTCAGGACTGGAACATCCGCCCTGCAGGAGCCAAGGTGCTAGTAGGTTTGGAGGAACAATAACAGCTCTGACCTGATTTTTTTTTTTGTTTTGGGGAATTTTGCATTCCAGAAATTCCAGCCAAACCTGTGTCACGAAACTCATTGTTATTCTTCATCCTCGAATCCTTTTCATAATGGCCTGTAATACAGGAACTAACTAGCTCTACACTGCAATACTAGAACAGTGCTATTTGTCTTCTACATGGATCTTGAAGTGCGTGCTTTTGTCAGCTTTGTGGCCTCAAAGTCCTAGCATTGTGACATGTATGTATCCAGCCAAGTGCATATTTAAGACCTTTAAAGCTTCTTGTTTTAAAATGAATTTAAAAAAATTAAACAGTAGAAAAGCCACTGTCAGCCACTGAAGACCTGCTGTTTGAGCAATTACTCAGAATATCTGGTAAATCGGCCACTGTTATCTCTGTAAACTGAGAATGTGTTGTGCTAAAATGCGAAGCTTGTCAGGCGTAGCAATAGTAACTGAGGAGGGTGGGGCTTAGTAAACTGAATTAAATAAAAGGCCTGCAATGAATACTTTGATGAGGCAATGACTTGAACTGATTTTAAGTGTTCTAGATGAAGTTAATCAAGTTTTAATTTCATCAGGAGGGGCAGCAGAAAAAAGATTTGACAGTGTTATGCTTGGCAGGTCCTGTAGATCCGTCTGCCAGAGACAGACTTGAGTGGAAGGATGGTGGTTGTGAATTTTGGAGTATAAAAATAAAAAGCTGGAGGAGGAAGTGCATACTGGCCCTGTGGTTATGTAGAGTTGCCCAAGTGACCAGAAATACAGCTCCACATTATTGACGGGAGTAATTAGCACAGATAGAGTACTACATGCGTTTAAATACGTTACTCTGTGTGTGTGTGTGTGTGTGTGTGTGTGTGTGTGTGTGTGTGTGTGTGTGTGTGTGTGTGTGTGTGTGTGTGTGTTACAATGTGGAGCTTGGTCAAGGTTTTAGCTGATATGTTGTTGTCAGTGTTGAGCACACTCAGGGTGCTAATTAGCTGGATATATAGAAACTGTTGCAGTCACTGTGTGTGTGTGTGTGTGTGTGTGTGTGTGTGTGTGTGTGTGTGTGTGTGTGTGTGTGTGTGTGTTAAAGCCATTTGGATATATTGTGGCCAGTAATTGGTTTCTGTATTCTCTATACAAAAAGGACTTTGTGTCTGTGTCTTACTGTCATCTTCATTCACTGCCTCATTGTTGAAAGTATTCTGATTGCACTGTGTGTACTGTGTGTGTGTGTGTGTGTGTGTGTGTGTCCCGCTGTCTTGCTGGAGTTGGTCACTAATGAATACCTCAGGGACGCTGGAGAGAGATGAAGAGAGGAACAGAACAGAGAGCAAAGAGAGAGCGACTGGTTGTGGGAATGGGGGACATCTGTGAGAGAATGAAGAATGAGTAAAGGGAGATGAAATCAAAGATAAAGTAGACTGCTTGTTTTTTTATGATGCCTATAAGTGGAGAAGTCGGTCTCCAGCCAATACTTAGCTGGAGAAGTCATTTAGCAAATGTTTAGCTTCAGAAATTGCCTTGACAAATGCTGCAAATATTCAGTGAAAAACACTTGATACATAATTATGTAACTGACACCTACAAAGTTCCTAGAAGACCTAAATATGTAAAGTCAGTGTTTGAACAGAAAATATTTTTTGCACTCATTTCTTTTTTAAAATGCAAGAGATGAACTTCCATTAGTTTTTTTATTTTTTAATGTTTAAAAAGTCGGACCAGTGTTTGAATGCCTAAAATAGTTGGCAGTGTTTAATAGCAGCCCCTGTAATCTGTTGATCTGCTGACAATGTCTGTTTATCTATCCCTGTCCAGGACACTCACTCACCGTCACATCTTTTTCATCATTCCTCTTTCACTTTCACTTATTTTTTACCCAGCATCCTCTCTGACTCCCTCTTTCTCCCCCCTGGCAGATCTGGGACATCCGCTCTCTGGAGTGTGTTCACGTCCTACAGACCAGCGGGGGCAGCGTCTACTCCATTGCTGTCACCAACCACCACATCGTCTGTGGCACTTATGAAAACCTAATCCATGTAAGGGAGACAGACACAAGCACACGTACACTCCTGCACAGACACACAGACTGTTTTTCACCTTCATTTTACATTTACATCTCAATGAAAATCAAGTTTATTATTTTATATCCAATGTAAAGGCTGCAGACAATTTTTAAAGTCTCATGCACATTTATATTTCATGTATATTTATAATGTTTGTTTATTATGACTATAAGGAGCGGAGTTCTGCCAGACAGAACAGACGTTTTGTTGTGTCCTGATGACAATAAAGTATCTACCTAAATATTAGCCAAACTACTGTGATGTGATGATGATGATGATGATGATGATGATGATGAAGAAGGTGCACCTCTCTCCTCTCTAGGTATGGGACATTGAGTCTAAAGAGCAGGTGCGGACCCTTACAGGTCATGTGGGGACAGTTTATGCTCTCGCTGTCATCTCCACCCCTGACCAGACCAAAGTGTTCAGCGCCTCCTACGACCGTTCCCTCAGGGTGAGGACAGACTGTATATCAATTTCTGTGTGTGTGTGTGTGTGTGTTGTGTGTGTGTGTGTGTGTGCGCATTATCTGTTTTAAATAAGAAAGTAAGTATTCAAAGAATAGTCCGACTTCACTAATTCATTGTCTTGGCTGAGCTGAAATTACACAATCTTCAGAGGAGAAAGAAGAAGTTAAATTTGTGTGTAAAACACTTTTGCATATTCTGCTTAAAATAAAAGCTTTAAAATGTTGTTTTTGTGTTTATTTGCAGGTGTGGAGCATGGACAACATGATCTGTACCCAGACCCTGCTGAGACACCAGGGTAGTGTAACAGCTCTGGCCGTTTCCAGAGGCCGCCTCTTCTCCGGAGCTGTTGACAGCACCGTCAAGGTACAACATATCATCCTCAGTCAGCTACGCCACCTGCTGCACATCTGTATCTGTCTGTGCCTCTGCAGATGTTGTTCTCCTCATTATCCATCCAGCAGCCTTTTTCTCTACTGTTCAAATTTTAACCATTGTTATTTTTTTAAATGGGACACGGCCAAGAAATACGGAGGATTAGGGCCACATGTAAAATGTTCTAACGCTTCTCGTGGCCCTAATCCTCCCCCGTAAAGAAAGAAGCATCAAACAGATCCTCGTAAAAGTTGTAGACCGGCATCATAAAAAGGCTTTCAGAATAAAAGCACTTGGAAAAAGCTTTTATAACTATTCTTATAGGTCATTAGGAATACTTCCTGATCTTTCCTATCCTAACCTGCAGCTGCATATAATTGCTTTATTGTAATGTATTGTATTGCAACTTTGTTGGATCTGCTAAATTAATCTTTCTGTCTCCCTCTCTTAGGTGTGGACATGCTAAATGAACAGTTTGCTCTGCAGTTGAGTCCAGATGACTTCGCATCTCATTAACCTTTCCACATCATTTCCTCTTCCCCACCTGTTTCTTTGATTGTGATTTAACGGCCACAGACCAATAACAACCACCACTCCACAGTCAAGCTGCATTTGAACTGTTTTACTAAGTGTTGCTTTTAAAACTCCAAACAAACACTCCGACACGTTGACCCGATCGTCAGGATCGTGGGTCAGCTCCATGTCACACTCCTTGGTGACCTCGGTGACCCAGCGCATTACAGGGCAAATTAAGACGAGCTGCCTTAACGGTTGCAACACACTGCGCCATAAAAGAGATTGAATGGGCGCTGCACTCCTGTAATCAGAGCAGGAAGCAGAGAGGATTATGGTTGTTAGAGTTTTTCAAACTGTAAATGGTCCTGCCTGTTTCCTGCAGATACACCTGCCATTTAAGAACTGTACTGATGATGCCTAATGTACAGTAAACTGTTCAAATAATGTAAGGGCTGGTTTCGTAAACATGTACTGATGCCACAATCACTCCAAATGTTTATGTTATGTGACTTTTCAAAAGCCAATACACTCCTGAGAGAACTCCCAGAATGCAGCTTTCATTTTATGCAAATTAAGTAGCAGCTGTTTTATGCTGAAATTCATGTGAACAGTGCTTTTTTGAGTTGGACTTCATTGAGTCCTACCCAGCGAATCTCTTCCCTCTTGCTTCCATATTGTGGTTAGAGGTCAAAGGTCAGCAGCCCTGCAGCTGTTGACCAACCAGTTTCTTGCTCAGACACCTCAGCAAGTGACCTACTGTTGACTGCTGTAAGTGATTTGAGTAGAAGACAGTGGAGGTCACATGTACTGTATAGTCAAAGCAGAAACCCAATGTAGCTAAAATTATATTATGTCAGTATTTTAACAGGTAAAGGGCAGTATTTTTTTTCCAGTGTGCTCTCTGTCTTGCTCTGAACGATGGTGAATGAGGTCGATAAGTTTTTAATGAAAAGAAAGCAAATATTCAGTTATTGATGGCCATTATTCAAGGCAAACTCAATGTAGAGAGAGAGCGCTGGCAGTAGCAGTGCTGCTGCAGACACACTGGCGATGTGGACACACACTCATGCAAGCTGCAGCAGTCAGCGATGCAGCCGCCACGCAACCTAGGCAGTGTGTCTTTGGCGATAGTCAAGGCAATAGATTATTGCAGTTACAACCTCTGAGCTATGTGTATTTTGATTTGACTCTAAACCTCAACTTCAGTCTGGATCCGCTGAGACTTTGGCTAAGCATGTTTTCAGATTTTAGGGGCTTTCACACCTGACACATTTGGTTGTGTTTTGTTAGATGCATTTGTTCTGGTGGTAGTCTGGTCTTATGACGTCACCAAAACTGAGCAATGAATGACTTCATGCTCACAGTTCTTGGCTCATTTGTAAACAGTGTGAACTTGAAAACACAGCAGAACTAAAAAGGAGCAATGGATCTAAACCAACTGAAGTAAACTCCAGGTGTGAAAGCAACCTTCACCTGGTTTTGTAGCTGGTTAAAATTTATTATCCACTGCATTTTAAAACCAGCTAGTGAATTGCCTTGGCTGCGTAGCATTAATAATTTTCCAGTTCTTAGCAGACAGAGTGTTCGTCTCTTGATTCAACATTTCTGTTCTAGACCAAGAAAAAGTGCACATATCAACATGGATGGATGCAGGTGCAATAACACATTTTCTCACTCCTTGTTTACTGTAGTTGTCGCACAGTTCGGTCTTGTGAAACCAGCCTTTACAAAACACCTTTTAATAAGTGCAGAATTTAAAGAGAATGACAGATCTATAGATTTACTGAGTTTTATATTAGTGCCATGATAGAGCTGTATTCAGAGCCACTCAACGGTTATACAGTTGTGTAAAGTAAAAGATAGTGCCGAGCCTGGACATGTGCCCATGAGAATGACTCACCCTGGCCTACATAACAGAGACAGGCAGAGAGGAGGAGACAGTTCGTGTGCATGTATGTGTCTGTTATTGTGTATATGTGAGTGTGTTTCAATGAGTGCCATATGTGCGGATGAAAAGTTAGGAAAGACTGCAATAATGTGTATTTCTCCCCTCTCTCTGTCTCCCTCCTCCCTCTCTCAGATCTGTCTTCAGCTGGTTAGAATAAACGTAACCACAGATTAACACTTTATGAGTGTAGCACTTGATCGACTCACAGAAGGCAAGAGGCGGACTAGGTGTAATTAACCTCAAAACTCCCAGAGGCAAAGTGCCGTTGAGCTAAAGTGAAATCCAGTGTTCCTAAATTATGTCTGAGGACCCACATTGGGTTGAACATATGAAAAATGACTAAATATGCCTGGGAGGGTAGTTTTTTAGTTAATGAGATCATGTACACTCACACCAAATTTAGACATTTAAGCTAAATTAGATTTTTACAGATGTTCGGAACTATTTTGCTTTCATTTCAATGCAGATCTGGTCGCTACTTACTTTAGCCTTGGTGTGAAAGGTAGAGGAGGGGAGGAGAGAAAGTGTCTTCGCTGGTCACAGTTTCAGTGATTTCTTGTATACTTGTAATCATGTAAGCCTGAGTTGATCATTGATCAATAAAACTGTTGTACACTTTGACACTGTGAATCTGATTTATTTTAGCTATACAACATGCTGCTTCGTGTGCTAAATAGGATATGAATATGGAAATTGAGCATAAACATAGCTTCAAGGTCCACTTAATAGAATTTTTTTTTAAACTTTCAAACACATCAAATAGTCATTCAAGGGCGTAGGTTTGTTCTCAACATTGGTAGGGACGCAACAACCCCGCCACCCTTCCAGAGAGATTGGCTTTTTAATGCTGTCAACCAAACGGTGTATCAACATATAAGATCTGAATTTACATTCAAGAATGCCCATACGCAAATGTAATATATGTATATGTGTTGAATTTCCATATATGAAATATATGTACATATGAAGTAAAATCATATGTTTTGGCTATTTTATGTGTGGCCGATATATGTAAAAAGTACATATGAAACCTGTTAGAAATTGGAACAATATATATTGACATATTGGCCTATGTCTAGTTAATAGAAACATGTATTTTAATATATCTGTTTGTATTATAGACATATGTTGCATAAATATATATCAGTCCCAAAGCCAGTTGGTATATGTTCATATTTTATATGTAAATATAAAAGAAAGACATATGTTTAAGTTTAAAAAATTATTAAGATCCTCCGCATCCTCTGTGTTGGTATTCTTCGACCTATTTTGACCATGGTAACTGTTTCACTGTTATACACAAATATGACGAATACAATGACGACTCCCTACCTTGCAGTTGTGAAATCCGATTGTTTATCTATTCCTAAAGAATTCTAATTCCTTTGTTTATATTCGTATATTTATATTTGTAAGTATATTGCACGGTTATGAAATCCTAAGCAATGAGTGAGCCAGCTAACTATTTCTCTGCCTGGAGACAAAAGAAAAAAAATCTGGTTGATGTTAGCTTCACTTCTAAAGCTGTTGTACCATTATAGTAAGACATAAAATTTCAGAAAAACATCATAGTATAGTAAGGAATAAAAAACGTTATGATACAGTAAGGCATAAAAAAGTCATTGTATCGTAAGGCATACAAATGTCACAGTATAGTGAGGCATAAAAACTTCATACTATAATAGGGCATAAAAACATTATAGTATGGTAAGGCATAAAAAGTAAAAAAAAAAGTCATGGTATGGTAAGGTATAAAAAGTCATAGTATAGTAAGGCATAAGAAATTCATACTTTAATGAGGCATAAAAACATTATAGTATGGTAAGGCATAAAAAGTGATAAAAATGTCATAGTGTAGTAAGGCATAAAAACTTCATACTATAATAAAGCATAAAAACATAGTATGGTAAGGCATAAAAAGAAAAAAAAAAAGTCATTGTATGGTAAGGTATAAAAAGTCATAGTATAGTAAGACATAAAAAGTGATAAAAACTTCATAGTAAAGTAAGGCATAAAAATGTCATAGTGTAGTAAGGCATAAAAACATTATAGTATGGTAAGGCATAAAAAGTGATAAAAATGTCATAGAATAGTAAGGCATCAAAAAGTCATAGTATAGTAAGGTATAAAAAGTAATAGTATAGTAAGACATACAAAGTGATAAAAACTTCATAGTAAAGTAAGGCATAAAAACATTATAGTATGGTAAGGCATAAAAAGTGATAAAAATGTCAAAGTATAGTAAGGCATAAAAACTTCATACTATAATAAGGCATAAAAACATTATAGTATGGTAAGGCATAAAAAGTGATAAAAATGTCATAGTATACTAAGGCATAAAAACTTCATACTATAATAAGGCATAAAAACATAGTATAGTAAGACATAAAAAGTGATATAAACTTCATAGTAAAGTAAGGCATAAAAATGTCATAGTGTAGTAAGGCATAAAAACATTATAGTATGTTAAGGCATAAAAAGTGATAAAAATGTCATAGAATAGTAAGGCATTAAAAAGTCATAGTATAGTAAGACATACAAAGTGATAAAAACTTCATAGTAAAGTAAGGCATAAAAACATTATAGTATGGTAAGGCATAGAAAGTCATAGTATAGTAAGGCATAAAAACGTCATACTATAATAAGGCATGAAAAAATAGTATGGTAAGGCATAAAAAGTTTTTAAAAAAAAAGTCATGGTATGGTAAGGCATCAAAAAGTCATCGTATAGTAAGGCATAAAAAGTGATAAGAATGTCATAGTATAGTAAGGCATAAAAACTTCATACTATAATAAGGCATAAAAACATAGTATAGTAAGGCATAAAAAGTGATAAAAATGTCATAGTAAAGTAAAGCATAAAAACTTCATACCATAAAAAGGCAAAAAACACAGTATGGTAAGGCATAAAAAGTAAAAAAAAAAAGTCATGATATGGTAAGGTATAAAAAGTCATAGTATAGTAAGACATAAAAAGTGATAAAAACTTCATTGTAAAGTAAGGCATAAAAATGTCATAGTGTAGTAAGGCATAAAAACATTATAGTATGGTAAGGCATAAAAAGTGATAAAAATGTCGTAGTAAAGTAAAGCATAAAAACTTCATACTATAATAAGGCATAAAAACATTATAGTATGGTAAAGCATAAAAAGTGATAAAAAAAATATCATAGTGTAGTAAGGCATAAAAACTTCATACTATAATAAGGCATAAAAACATTATATTATGGCAAGGCATAAAAAGTGATAAAAATGTCATAGTATAGTAAGGCATAAAAACATCGTAGTAAAGTAAGGCATAAAAATGTCATAGTAACATAAGGCATGAAAAGTGATAAAAAAGTCATAGTATAGTAAGGCATAAAAATGTCATAGTGTAGTAAGACATAAAAAGTGATAAAAATGTCATAGAATAGTAAGGCATTAAAGAGTCATAGTATAGTAAGGCATAAAAACTTCATACTATAATAAGGCATAAAAACATTATATTATGGCAAGGCATAAAAAGTGATAAAAATGTCATAGTATAGTAAGGCATAAAAACATCGTAGTAAAGTAAGGCATAAAAATGTCATAGTAACATAAGGCATGAAAAGTGATAAAAAAGTCATAGTATAGTAAGGCAAAAAAATGTCATAGTATAGTAAGGCATAAAAAATTCATACTATAATAAGGCATAAAAACATAGTATGGTAAGGCATAAAAAGTGGTAAAAACATCATAGTATAATAAGGCATTAAAACGTCATAGTATAGTAAGGTATAAAAAGGCAGAAAAATATCATAGTATAGTGAGGTATAAAAAGTCATAGTATAGCAAGGCATCAAAACGTCATAATATAGTAAAGCATAAAAAGGCATCAAAACTTCATAGTATAGTAAGGCATAAAAACGTCATAGTATAGTAAGACATAAAAACATTATAGTATGGTAAGACATAAAAAGTGATAAAAACGTCAAAGTATAGTAAGGCATAAAAAATTCATACTATAATAAGGCATAAAAACATTATAGTATGGTAAAGCATAAAAAGTGATAAAAAAAATATCATAGTGTAGTAAGGCATAAAAACATTATATTATGGCAAGGCATAAAAATGTCATAGTAACATAAGGCATGAAAAGTGATAAAAAAGTCATAGTATAGTAAGGCATAAAAATGTCATAGTGTAGTAAGGCATAAAAACATTATAGTATGGTAAGGCATAAAAAGTGATAAAAATGTCATAGTATAGTAAGGCATAAAAATGTCATAGTATAGTAAGACATAAAAAGTGATAAAAATGTCATAGAATAGTAAGGCATTAAAGAGTCATAGTATAGTAAGGCATAAAAACTTCATACTATAATAAGGCATAAAAACGTCATAGTATAGTAAGGCAAAAAAATGTCATAGTATAGTAAGGCATAAAAAATTCATACTATAATAAGGCATAAAAACATAGTATGGTAAGGCATAAAAAGTGATAAAAATGTCATAGTATAGTAAGGCACAAAAACGTCATAGTATAGTAAGGCACAAAAACGTCATAGTATAGTAAGACATAAAAAGTGATAAAAATGTCATAGAATTGTAAGGCATCAAAAAGTCATAGTATAGTAAGGCATAAAAACATCATAGTATAGTAAGACATAAAAAGTGATAAAAAAAAGTCATAGTATAATAAGGCATAAAAATGTCATAGTATAGAAGGCATAAAAAATTCATACTATAATAAGGCATAAAAACGTCATAGTAAAGTAAGGCATAAAAACATCATAGTATAGTAAGACATAAAAAGTGATAAAAATGTCATAGAATAGTAATGCATCAAAGAGTCCTAGTATAGTAAGGCATAAAAACATTATAGTATGGTAAGGCATAAAAAGTAAAAAAAAAAGTCATAGTGTAGTAAGACATAAAAAGTGATAAAAACTTCATAGTAAAGTGAGGCATAAAAACACCATAGTATTGTGAGGCATAAAAGTGATAAAAACATCATAGTATAATAAGGCATTAAAACGTCATAGTATAGTAAGGTATAAAAAGGCAGAAAAATATCATAGTATAGTGAGGTATAAAAAGTCATAGTATAGCAAGGCATCAAAACGTCATAATATAGTAAAGCATAAAAAGGCATCAAAACTTCATAGTATAGTAAGGCATAAAAACGTCATAGTATAGTAAGACATAAAAACATTATAGTATGGTAAGACATAAAAAGTGATAAAAACGTCAAAGTATAGTAAGGCATAAAAAATTCATACTATAATAAGGCATAAAAACATTATAGTATGGTAAGGCATAAAAAGTGATAAAAATGTCGTAGTAAAGTAAAGCATAAAAACTTCATCCTATAATAAGGCATAAAAACATTATAGTATGGTAAAGCATAAAAAGTGATAAAAAATATCATAGTGTAGTAAGGCATAAAAAATTCATAATATAATAAGGCATAAAAACATTATGTTATGGCAAGGCATAAAAAGTGATAAAAATGTCATAGTATAGTAAGGCATAAAACTTCATACTATAATAAGGCATAAAAACATAGTATGGTAAGGCATAAAAAGTGGTAAAAACATCATAGTATAATAAGGCATTAAAACGTCATAGTATAGTAAGGTATAAAAAGGCAGAAAAATATCATAGTATAGTGAGGTATAAAAAGTCATAGTATAGCAAGGCATCAAAACGTCATAATATAGTAAAGCATAAAAAGGCATCAAAACTTCATAGTATAGTAAGGCATAAAAACGTCATAGTATAGTAAGACATAAAAACATTATAGTATGGTAAGACATAAAAAGTGATAAAAACGTCAAAGTATAGTAAGGCATAAAAAATTCATACTATAATAAGGCATAAAAACATTATAGTATGGTAAAGCATAAAAAGTGATAAAAAAAATATCATAGTGTAGTAAGGCATAAAAACATTATATTATGGCAAGGCATAAAAATGTCATAGTAACATAAGGCATGAAAAGTGATAAAAAAGTCATAGTATAGTAAGGCATAAAAATGTCATAGTGTAGTAAGGCATAAAAACATTATAGTATGGTAAGGCATAAAAAGTGATAAAAATGTCATAGTATAGTAAGGCATAAAAATGTCATAGTATAGTAAGACATAAAAAGTGATAAAAATGTCATAGAATAGTAAGGCATTAAAGAGTCATAGTATAGTAAGGCATAAAAACTTCATACTATAATAAGGCATAAAAACGTCATAGTATAGTAAGGCAAAAAAATGTCATAGTATAGTAAGGCATAAAAAATTCATACTATAATAAGGCATAAAAACATAGTATGGTAAGGCATAAAAAGTGATAAAAATGTCATAGTATAGTAAGGCACAAAAACGTCATAGTATAGTAAGGCACAAAAACGTCATAGTATAGTAAGACATAAAAAGTGATAAAAATGTCATAGAATTGTAAGGCATCAAAAAGTCATAGTATAGTAAGGCATAAAAACATCATAGTATAGTAAGACATAAAAAGTGATAAAAAAAAGTCATAGTATAATAAGGCATAAAAATGTCATAGTATAGAAGGCATAAAAAATTCATACTATAATAAGGCATAAAAACGTCATAGTAAAGTAAGGCATAAAAACATCATAGTATAGTAAGACATAAAAAGTGATAAAAATGTCATAGAATAGTAATGCATCAAAGAGTCCTAGTATAGTAAGGCATAAAAACATTATAGTATGGTAAGGCATAAAAAGTAAAAAAAAAGTCATAGTGTAGTAAGACATAAAAAGTGATAAAAACTTCATAGTAAAGTAAGGCATAAAAACATCATAGTATTGTGAGGCATAAAAGTGATAAAAACATCATAGTATAATAAGGCATTAAAACGTCATAGTATAGTAAGGTATAAAAAGGCAGAAAAATATCATAGTATAGTGAGGTATAAAAAGTCATAGTATAGCAAGGCATCAAAACGTCATAATATAGTAAAGCATAAAAAGGCATCAAAACTTCATAGTATAGTAAGGCATAAAAACGTCATAGTATAGTAAGACATAAAAACATTATAGTATGGTAAGACATAAAAAGTGATAAAAACGTCAAAGTATAGTAAGGCATAAAAAATTCATACTATAATAAGGCATAAAAACATTATAGTATGGTAAAGCATAAAAAGTGATAAAAAAAATATCATAGTGTAGTAAGGCATAAAAACATTATATTATGGCAAGGCATAAAAATGTCATAGTAACATAAGGCATGAAAAGTGATAAAAAAGTCATAGTATAGTAAGGCATAAAAATGTCATAGTGTAGTAAGGCATAAAAACATTATAGTATGGTAAGGCATAAAAAGTGATAAAAATGTCATAGTATAGTAAGGCATAAAAATGTCATAGTATAGTAAGACATAAAAAGTGATAAAAATGTCATAGAATAGTAAGGCATTAAAGAGTCATAGTATAGTAAGGCATAAAAACTTCATACTATAATAAGGCATAAAAACGTCATAGTATAGTAAGGCAAAAAAATGTCATAGTATAGTAAGGCATAAAAAATTCATACTATAATAAGGCATAAAAACATAGTATGGTAAGGCATAAAAAGTGATAAAAATGTCATAGTATAGTAAGGCACAAAAACGTCATAGTATAGTAAGGCACAAAAACGTCATAGTATAGTAAGACATAAAAAGTGATAAAAATGTCATAGAATAGTAAGGCATCAAAAAGTCATAGTATAGTAAGGCATAAAAACATCATAGTATAGTAAGACATAAAAAGTGATAAAAAAAGTCATAGTATAATAAGGCATAAAAATGTCATAGTATAGAAGGCATAAAAAATTCATACTATAATAAGGCATAAAAACGTCATAGTAAAGTAAGGCATAAAAACATCATAGTATAGTAAGACATAAAAAGTGATAAAAATGTCATAGAATAGTAATGCATCAAAGAGTCCTAGTATAGTAAGGCATAAAAACATTATAGTATGGTAAGGCATAAAAAGTAAAAAAAAAAGTCATAGTGTAGTAAGACATAAAAAGTGATAAAAACTTCATAGTAAAGTAAGGCATAAAAACATCATAGTATTGTGAGGCATAAAAGTGATAAAAACATCATAGTATAATAAGGCATTAAAACGTCATAGTATAGTAAGGTATAAAAAGGCAGAAAAATATCATAGTATAGTGAGGTATAAAAAGTCATAGTATAGCAAGGCATCAAAACGTCATAATATAGTAAAGCATAAAAAGGCATCAAAACTTCATAGTATAGTAAGGCATAAAAACGTCATAGTATAGTAAGACATAAAAACATTATAGTATGGTAAGACATAAAAAGTGATAAAAACGTCAAAGTATAGTAAGGCATAAAAAATTCATACTATAATAAGGCATAAAAACATTATAGTATGGTAAGGCATAAAAAGTGATAAAAATGTCGTAGTAAAGTAAAGCATAAAAACTTCATCCTATAATAAGGCATAAAAACATTATAGTATGGTAAAGCATAAAAAGTGATAAAAAATATCATAGTGTAGTAAGGCATAAAAAATTCATAATATAATAAGGCATAAAAACATTATGTTATGGCAAGGCATAAAAAGTGATAAAAATGTCATAGTATAGTAAGGCATAAAACTTCATACTATAATAAGACATAAAAACATAGTATGGTAAGGCATAAAAAGTAAAAAAAAAGTCATAGTATAGTAAGGCATAAAAACGTCATAGTATAGTAAGACATAAAAAGTGATAAAAATGTCATAGAATAGTAAGGCATCAAAGAGTCATAGTATAGTAAGGTATAAAAAGTCATAGTATAGTAAGACATAAAAAGTGATAAAAACTTCATAGTAAAGTAAGGCATAAAAATGTCATAGTGTAGTAAGGCATAAAAACATTATAGTATGGTAAGGGATAAAAAGTGATAAAAATGTCATAGTATAGTAAGGTATAAAAACATTATAGTATGGTAAGGCATGAAAAGTGATAAAAATGTCATAGTATAGTAAGGCATAAAAAATTCATACTATAATAAGGCATAAAAACCTAGTATGGTAAGGCATAAAAAGTGATAAAAATGTCATGGTATGGTAAGGTATAAAAAGTCATAGTATAGTAAGACATAAAAAGTGTTAAAAACTTAATAGTAAAGTAAGGCATAAAAATGTCATAGTGTAGTAAGGCATAAAAACATTATAGTATGGTAAGGCATAAAAAGTGATAAAAATGTCATAGTATAGTAAGGTATAAAAACATTATAGTATGGTAAGGCATAAAAGGTGATAAAAATGTCATAGTAAAGTAAGGCATAAAAACATCATAGTATGGTGAGGCATAAAAAGTGATAAAAACATCATAGTATAATAAGGCATTAAAACGTCATAGTATAGTAAGGTATAAAAAGGCATAAAAATATCATAGTATAGTGAGGTATAAAAAGTCATAGTATAGCAAGGCATCAAAACGTCATAATATAGTAAGGCATAAAAAGGCATCAAAACTTCATAGTATAGTAAGGCATAAAAACGTCATAGTATAGTAAGGCATAAAAACATTATAGTATGGTGAGGCATAAAAAGTGATAAAAATGTCATAGTATAGTAAGGCACAAAAACGTCATAGTATAGTAAGGCACAAAAACGTCATCGTATAGTAAGACATAAAAAGTGATAAAAATGTCATAGAATAGTAAGGCATCAAAAAGTCATAGTATAGTAAGGCATAAAAACGTCATAGTATAGTAAGACATAAAAAGTGATAAAAAAGTCATAGTATAGTAAGGCATAAAAATGTCATAGTATAGTAAGGCATAAAAAAATCATACTATAATAAGGCATAAAAACATCATAGTATAGTAAGACATAAAAAGTGATAAAAATGTCATAGAATAGTAAGGCATCAAAGAGTCATAGTATAGTAAGGCATAAAAACATTATAGTATGGTAAGGCATAAAAAGTAAAAAAAACAAGTCATAGTATAGTAAGACATAAAAAGTGATAAAAACTTCATAGTAACGTAAGGCATAAAAACATCATAGTATTGTGAGGCATAAAAAGTGATAAAAACATCATCGTATAATAAGGCATTAAAACGTCATAGTATAGTAAGGTATAAAAAGGCATAAAAATATCATAGTATAGTGAGGTATAAAAAGTCATAGTATAGTAAGACATAAAAACATTATAGTATGGTAAGACATAAAAAGTGATAAAAACGTCAAAGTATAGTAAGGCATAAAAAATTCATACTATAATAAGGCATAAAAACATTATAGTATGGTAAAGCATAAAAAGTGATAAAAAAAATATCATAGTGTAGTAAGGCATAAAAACTTCATAATATAATAAGGCATAAAAACATTATGTTATGGCAAGGCATAAAAAGTGATAAAAATGTCATAGTATAGTAAGGTATAAAAACTTCATACTATAATAAGGCATAAAATGTCATAGTAAAGTAAGGCATAAAAATGTCATAGTAACATAAGGCATAAAAAGTGATAAAAAAGTCATAGTACACTAAGGCATAAAAATGTCATAGTATAGTAAGGCATAAAAAATTCATTCTATAATAAGGCATAAAAACCTAGTATGGTAAGGCATAAAGTGATAAAAATGTCATAGTATAGTAAGGCATGAAAAGTGATAAAAAAGTCATAGTATAGTAAGGCATACAAATGTAATAGTATAGTAAGGCATAAAAAATTCATACTATAATAAGGCATAAAAACCTAGTATGGTAAGGCATAAAAAGTGATAAAAAAAAGTCATAGTACACTAAGGCATAAAAATGTCATAGTATAGTAAGGCATAAAAAATTCATACTATAATAAGGCATAAAAACCTAGTATGGTAAGGCATAAAAAGTGATAAAAATGTCATAGTATAGTAAGACATAAAAAGTGTTAAAAACTTCATAGTAAAGTAAGGCATAAAAATGTCATAGTGTAGTAAGGCATAAAAACATTATAGTATGGTAAGGCATAAAAAGTGATAAAAATGTCATAGTATAGTAAGGTATAAAAACATTATAGTATGGTAAGGCATAAAAAGTGATAAAAATGTCATAGTATAGTAAGGCATAAAAACGTCATAGTATAGTAAGACATAAAAAGTGATAAAAATGTCATAGTATAGTAAGGCATCAAAGAGTCATAGTATAGTAAGGTATAAAAAGTCATAGTATAGTAAGACATAAAAAGTGATAAAAACTTCACAGTAAAGTAAGGCATAAAAACTTCATACTATAATAAGACATAAAAACATGGTATGGTAAGGCATAAAAAGTAAAAAAAAAGTCATGGTATGGTAAGGTATAAAAAGTCATAGTATAGTAAGACATAAAAAGTGATAAAAACTTCATAGTATAGTAAGGCATAAAAACTACATAGTATGGTGAGGCATAAAAAGGCATAAAAATATCATAGTATAGTGAGGTATAAAAAGTCATAGTATAGCAAGGCATCAAAACATCATAATATAGTAAAGCATAAAAAGGCATCAAAACTTAATAGTATAGTATGGCATAAAAACTCATAAAAATGTCATGGTATATTAAGGCATAAAAACCTCATAGTATAGGAAGGGATAAAATGTCACAAAAATGTCACCCTATAGTAAGGTATAAAAAGTCATAAAAAACATCATACTATAATAAGGCATAAAAACGTCATAGTACAGTAAGGCATAAAAAGGCATAAAAACGTCACAGTATAATAAGGTATAAAAACATCATAGTATGGTAATGCATAAAAAGCAGTACTATAGTAAGGCATAAAAAGTCATAAAAACGCCATGGTATATTATGGCATAAAAACGTCATGGTATAGTAAGGTATAAAAAAGTAATAAAAATGTCATATTATAGGAAGGCATCAAAAGTCAATCTATAGTAAGCCATAAAATGTCATAACAACGTCTTAGTATAGTAAGGCATCAAAAGTCATCCTTTGATTGAACTACATTCCACTTGTAAACATGAAGCAGTGACAAAGCGACATAAGTAACTAAAGCTTTTTTCAAAGCGTCACATGCCAAAACAGGTGGCAACCACTTACCTATGTTTGAGGGGGGAAAAAGCAATGCTAAGTTAAGCTAACTGGATGCTGTTGGTCACTTTACATTTACCCCACAGGCATGAGTGGTATTGATATTTTCATTTACCTCTGTTAACATTTTCTAAATGTATTGAGATCTAATTTACCAAAATGGAGGAGACTAACAGGACTGTGAGTGCTGTATTAATGCAGTCATGTGCTGCCCCCTGGAGGAGGACCGTGAAAATATAAAGTTCACATCTCAACACAAAGGGAGGCTGAGGACAGTGCAGTTTGTATATAACATTTATTTATTCAGAGCAGATGGCCATAAGATGCAGTCACTGCAAGCACACCACTGTCCACACACATACACACTCGCACACAGGTTTCATACAGTCAATAGCAGAGCAACACGTAACACACACTCGGCCTCTCAAGCACTCACATACAGTCACTGCAGAGCAGAGGAGACACCGGTCCAGTATCTGTTCAGATAAGCACAGGCGGGAAATCAAATAAAAACAGCTTGGCTTTTTCTTTTGAGAAAGAAAATGAACTACTTTTGCTCCACAACATATTTGACCAACTGTGTTTTTTCACCTTCATAGCCTGATCCAACTCAGACCCCAACCCCCACACACACTTCAAAATAACACCTACAACATGACACATGACCAAAATGAGACCGAAGGATGGAGGAGAAAAGGCTAAATGTTGCTTTAACATGACGGGCCAAGTTCAAAAGCAAGGATGTCGTCTTCCAGTTGTGGATGATGGGAGGTATGTCTGTGTGGTTGTAACAAGTTTAAAGTACAGGGGGGAGTTACTATGGGTGTTAGTGGAAAAACGTCATGAACTATCATGGAAATTTCTGATAACCATTTGGATTGACAAATCAGAACTTTTCGGGTTTACCAACATATGAAATTTACCCACAGAAATTTTTGTTTGAGTAAAAAGAAATTTACTACACATCCACTAACAGCTGGACCAACCATCATGACTGGCATTTTACTGGTTAGTTTTCATTATAGGGATGTTTTGGTAATCTACAGTTTAAAAAATTAATTTGACATTTTGGGAAATATGCTCACTTCATTCTTTATATGATATAACTTCTAGCAGCGGGTTAGCTTAGCTTACTGGGGAACAGCTGGCGTGACTTTATCCAAAGCTAAAAAAAACCACAATGTCATTTTTACACTCCAGTTTTTGTACGAATCAAATAAACAACATGCTAATTAGCAGGCTAGCTAGCTTTCCCCCTTTACTGTTCTCTCTGCTAAGCTTAGCCAAGCTAACCTGCTGCTGTATTTTAGTAATTTTCATACAGACATGAGAATGGCATCAATCTTCTCAAATAACTCATGAATACGCTTATTTCCCCAAATGTTTTATTACTACCTTTAACGTTCTGCCAAATTAGCACATGAATGCTGCAGCTAACTCGGGAGAGCCAGATGTTGCTGTTCCAGCAAGCATGTGATCGCAAGTGGTCAAAGTGTAGCTGTCTTACTGGAATAAATTTGTCCCTAACTTTTCAATCTGATGAAGAAGATTCAGTTTAAAAAAAAAAAAAGACAAATAAGGCTTGTATGTGTTAACTGATTGTGAATAACAGAACAGCAAGTGGGGGAAAAGATATCACTGTAAGTTATTGTGTTTTGTTCAGATGTGATTTTATATATTTTATGGCGACATATAAATAATGAAAACAGAGGAAAGAGAGAGATCCCCATATTTTGTACATACCCATCTACTGTATTGTAGTCAGACCAAAATCACAAAGCAAGGCACATGTTTCAAAGAAAAAAAAAAAAAAATGAACGTTGCATTTAAAACAATTTGAAAATAATACAACTAAACAACAAGAATTTGCTTGTATTATACACATCGCCACACCTGGATACATGTACACATGTAGGCAGAGGAAAAAATAAAAAAAAAATAACAATAAGAAAAAGTATACAAACAGAAAAAACACTTTCTGGAAATATCCCAACATGGTATCCTACAATGATTCATCAGCTCGGACCACTTAAGCATGGAGAAGCAAACTGATTCAACACTCATTAGATCTGTTTACTTTGAAAAATAGTCTTCAGGATGACACATACATCATAAATACACTTTTTTTTTTGCAAATATCCATATATATAATCTCTATGTGATCATAATTTAAATACCACAACTATTCTCTGAATTCTTATTCATGTATATAAGGAGTGTGGCTGCTATGGGACTGTGATTTTCTTAATGGACCGAGGTGCAAATGGAGCACTGCACCTCACTGGATGCAGGCTCTGGTTGGTTTTAGGAACTGAACGTTGCACTGAAACAAACCATCCAGCTTCACAGATCTCTGGCACCACTTGCTCCATCTTAACACATTTATCTTTTTCTTTTTTTTTCTTTTTCTTTTTAATCCCATGAAAATGCTGTCATGGCAACACACTGTGTAGTAACCACAGTGATGCCGATGAGGATGGTGGGCGTGATGATGTAGATTGTCATGGCAACAGGGGGGTGGGAGGTTTTGGGAGAACGTGGGATGAGAGAGATAAAGACGGAAAGAGAGGGGTTGTCGGCTAAGGTGTCAGGAAGGGTTTTGGTTATATAGTGTTTTGTGTTTTTTCTTCATATCCCGGAGAAATAAACTCAAGGGTCCCGCACAGGGATGTCGGAAAGTTATAGATTTGACAAAAATAATCAATATGGGATCTTAAAAGTAGGGATGCACTGACACTGGGTCAATATTGATCTTATTAATTAGATTTTATCGGCCAGATGGGATCACTCCTCATTAAATTCAGGTATTGCATCACTTGAAAGTTCAGTATCTCCACTATCAGTTACACTCAAGACAGACTGCTGACTCCACAGCAATCCCTGCCCTCATGTTACCTTACATAAAAATGATTCCAGTAAATTCCATGGCAGGTTTTAAAGCCCACCTCCAGTCAAAAATGTGTTTTGCTTATTGCTCATTTCGATGTTTGTGAGTGTCACTGTGCAGAACAAGGTATATGCACAGTTTGACACCAGAAGGCTGTTTTCACATTCACCTGCTGTGCTCACTTGATATCCTGAGTTTAACACACAGATGTACCAGCAGGACTTTGTGACATCACAACATGTGCATCAGCCAAACTTGGTCCATTATACAACGTAAAGACGTGTGATGTAACGCACATTAAATGACAAAATGACATTTCAGTGAAGCAGGAAACAGTTTGAGTTCACCAGTTCAACTAGTAGTGAGAAGAAACACATTTGCATGATCACAATCTCTGGGTTTTAAATGAGGGAGACGACTTTTTACGACGAAGAATCTTTAACAAGATGATTGAACTATTGTGGGAAAATCGCATTAAACTCCAACTACTATTCAAATCTATTTTAAATTGAAACTTTTTTTAAAATCTTTTTATTGGATTGGTGATCGGTATCAGCAGATACCCTGAGTTAACATACTGGAAAAAAAAAAAAAAAAAAAGTTGGATCAGTGCATCCCTGTTTGAAAATGATTATATATTAACATTGAAATCACATAATCTCATGTGTCTATAACAACACCGATTTTCAGTCACTGAATTTAAATTAAAAAGTTATTCAGATTTGTGTGGGAGTGTGGGAAACCTGAAGTTTGTTGCTACACCCTTGTTTTACTGAATTAACAGCAGGTATCAGGAGGACTTGAAACTGTTTGGGTGGAGCTGAGTTCATTGGCCTCGCTCTCTCTGGACACAAGGCTCTGACTCTTGTGTTGCATTGTGTTTGGACGGGGGGGCGGGGCGTTTGGACCAACTAAAGCTGACCTGACCTTTGACCCCCGAGACTCATCCTCCTGAAGAACTCACCAACTCTACTGCCTTTACCTTGCCTTGCTAAAACCTTGCACCTCAAACCCCTTTAAGTGCATCCTGAAATCCTCCGAGACCTGACGTCTGCTTCCAAGACAATCTGCTGAAGCCTTGCTGCAGTTTTCTCCCCCCCCCTTCTCTCATTTAGCTTATATTGTGCAGGCTCCCATGTGTTTGTGTGTGTGTGTGTGTGTGTGTGTGTGTGTGTGTGTGTGTGTGTGTGCGTGCGCTGGCTGCATGGGTCATTGTGCTTCTCCTGTGTGTGTGTGTGTGTGTGTGTGTGTGTGTGTGTGTTGTGGGTGATGATGAGGATGCAGTTGAGTGGATGGATGCAGCCAGGACAGGAAACTGGATTTGATCCTGAAACTCCCAACAATCCACAAGCTGAACCCAGAGCTAACACACATACACCTGTCACACTGTCCCGATCACACGTACACACACACACACACACACACACACACACACACACACACGCACACACGCACGCACACACACGCACGCACGCACACACACACACACACACACACACACAAACTCCCGGAGCTGGATAGTCTCGTTTTGGTCACAGATAAAAAATTTTTCCACCAAGTCATTTACATCGTCACAACACCAGAGGTCACCATTCCACACAGAACCAAGACATCAAACCAAAGAGCTAGAGATTCATATTTATCGGTATATTATATATTAGTGTGCTAATGCAGGACTTTTTCAGTAGATATAAACTCTCCATGCTTAGAATGTACACATACCATACTATGATTCATTACACAGTTGGTTTTTCAATCAGTATTAGTTTAGTTTGTTTGTTCAAGTCCGCGCAGAGTTCTTAAAAGACCCATGTTTTGATTGCAGTCTCCTCCATTTTGTTGCATTTCTTCATCTCTCCATCTGCTGATTTTTTTTTTTTCAATCTCCTCTCCCCATCAGACATTTTTGGTCCTTTTTTTTTTCAACCTCTCTCTTTTGGTGTCCCTCTCTTTATCCATCCTTCATTCTTGCACTCTCTCTGCGACATGTCTGTCCAGACCTGTGTCACTGCTCCATCATCATTTTCATCATCAGCAACAGAAGAGCAGGAAGAGGAGGATGAAAGAGGTTTTTCCAGAGCAGCGACGGTCGGTCGGTCGGACGGACGACGGGAAGAGTGAGGGGTGGGGGTGGGGGGGCACAACGGAGAGAGAAGGATGAAGAGAAGAAGAGAGGGACAGAGAGAGATAGAGAGGCGTGTTGCCTGTTGTGCCATCTGAGTCACTCCTGTTGCAGCGTTGCCGTGGAGACACGCTGACTGGTTTCTGTGGTTACTCCAACATGGCGTCCAGTTGGTCGGCAAGGTCATCAAACATGCTGCCGATGTCGTCCAGGATGCTAACCGTGGTCTTCTGCTCAGCCACAGAGCTAAATATGCACACACACACACACACACACACACACACACACACACACACACACACACACACACACACACACACACACACACACACACACACACACACACACACACACACACACACATAATTATACCAAATGATGGAGAATACTTCAACTCTTAATTGACAGATCTGGGCCTCTCATTTCACAGTGGTTACTGGTACTGAAAAGCTGGGGATATTTGATTGCTTGCCAAGCTCCTTCCCCCTTAGTTACAGTTGCTACACCTGCCAAGCTTTCCTTTCTCACATGGCACATGTGTAATTTATGCTGATACAATGATAGATTTACAATTGAAATCTGTATTATAAATATTTCTTTATTTCTATTTTACATGGGAAATGATTGTGACTGACAATCTGATGAGGATAATAATTGTCTGCTTAATGTTTATACTGCGACATAAATGGGAGTATTCACAGCACACACACATCAGGATCACCACACCCAGCCTTGTGGTCTGTGCCGGAATAAACCTGAATACACACCGCCTCAGCATTATTAATCATTACCTCCTGTTCACCACTGTGAAACTAGACGCCTTGTGTTTGAGTGTGTGAGGATGTGTATATGAGAGTGTGTGCGCTCCTCACTCCTCTTGCCGCAGTATCTTATCTTCCACGGCCCGCAGAGCGGCGGCCAGCGATGCGCTCGTCTCTTCCAGTTTCTGATGCACCAGAGAGTCCACACTGAAGTCTGGTGTTGTCGTAGCAGCGGGCGCCGTCACGCCGCCTCCAACCATCCCGCTGTCCACCGACACTCCCCCGATGGAGGATCGAGGGGGCTTGACGGGCGGCGGTGTCGGGCTGGGAGTAGCCGGAGTCTGGGGCGTCTGTGGTGTGGTGGGGGTCTGCGGGGTGTGGGGGCTCTGAGAAGACGGGCTCGGCGGCTTGGCATTTGGCGGACTGGGAGTGTTGGAAGGGGGGAAAGAGGGGGGTGAGCTGGTCTGCCGAGTCACCGCAGAGTGCTGTTTGACTGGGGCAGAAGCCGGGGTAGGGGAGGGGGGACTGGTCATGGAGTGGATGAGTTTGGCCGGTTTGGGCGCCGTGGGCGGTGGCACTGGTTTGGGCGAGACCGGTGGAGGGATCTTCTTTCCTTCCACTACAGAGAGAGAGAGAGAGAGAGAGAGAGAGAGAGAGAGAGAGAGAGAGAAGAGAGAGAGAGAGAGAGAGAGAGAAAAGAACAACGCCGGGTTAGTGACTTAAAAAATAAAGCAGTTCTGTTCTGCAGCTCCTGGCTCCCAGGGGCCTGACAGGGCCAAACAAGACTGTGTATCATTTTCTCGTCTATATCAAGCAAAGACACGAACAAAGGCTTCAGATATCACACAAACAGGAACTTTGCCAAAAAACTGTGCATCATGGGAAGTGGTGGAATAAATCTAGTGCTGGAAAAACAGACCTCTACTGAGACTAAAGAGAACAATATGCATCTTAAAAACATGAAATTTTATAGCTTCATAACATAAATGACCATCATGTATCTGCAGGGGTTTATTTTAACAGGACTGATCATAATAATAATAATAATATTCTGGCGTTTTTCTGGCTTCCTCAGACGGGATTTATGGTTTGATTTCAAAGCACATTCTGACATTCAAGTCCCCAAAAACATCAGCAGCATTCTCTGATATTATACTTCTTCACTTGACTTCCCCTGCTCTGATTGGCTGTGGCTGATGTTGGAATTGGGGACCTGGATAACTTTCCCTAACTAATAATTAAAAGATTTTGCATAATTCCTCGTCCCCCATCCTCACCCAGACCTCACACAGACACACATCATACCGGGACTTCCAGGCGTGCCAGGGCCTGGCAGGGGGACTCTCTTGTTGGAAGCAGGTTGTGGGGGGGTCTGTGGGCCTCCTTGTCTCTTTATCTGCCCCACCACAGGCTTGGGGGAGACCGGCGGCTTTGGTTTCCTCTGCGGAGGTCCTTCGTTGCTTACTGGAGCTCCTTGATCCACGCTGTCCCTGCGAGGAGCAGCGGTCACTTGTGGTTGAGGTTGAGGTTGATGTTGGGGCTGAGGTTGAGGTTGAGGTTGCGGCTGCTCCGTCACTCCAGCATCAGACACCGGGCGGCGTCTCACGGTGGCGGTGCCGTTCTGGTAGGGTACCGGCTGCGTGGTGTTCGGCGGCCCGAGTCCCACGGGCTCTCCGTTCGCGGCGGCCAGGTCTGCGTAGCCTTCGGGCTCCTTGTCGCGGCTCTTGGGCCGTCGCTTGACGGTGGACGACTCCTGGAGGGTGAAGTCGGAGCCGTTGGGGTGCGGCTTGGAGCTGCGGGGCCGTCGCTTCAAGGTCGCCGTGGCCTCGGCGCCGGAGATGTCATCCTGGTTGAAACCTCCGTCTCCCTGGGGAGCCTCCCCATCCCCCTGCAGACAGACACAAAATACACACTAACGGAAAATTCATACATTCGTGACAAGAGGTAATTTTTGCACAAACAGTCAGAAACATTGATAAATGGATAAACACAAATAAAAACAGAGAAGCTTCACTATGGATTTGTACTACAGCAGATCACATTTGATTTTAGCACATTACATTACATAGATAGATAGATAGATAGATAGATAGATATAGATAGATAGATAGATAGATAGATAGATAGATAGATAGATAGATAGATAGATAGATAGATATAGATAGATAGATAGATAGATAGATAGATAGATAGATAGATAGATAGATAGATAGATAGATAGATAGATAGATAGATAGACAAACATATATATAGATAGCTACCTGTCCTTCTCCTTCTCCTCGACCCTGCCGGCGGATCGTCAGGCTTCCCTCCTCCGCAAACGGCAGGTTCTCCGATGAGCTGCCGCTGCCTCCCGAGCTGGGGTGGGGGGAGGACGGAGGGTGGGGGGAGGAGGAATTTATCGTTGGAGGGGAGGTCTCAGGCTGGACGGAGGGAGACGGGAGAGCGGAGGGAGTTGGCTGGTTGCGCCTGGCAGCTGCCACCAGCTCGGTGACGGGGCCACTGATGGTCCTCCGTCGGTTCACCACTTCGCCATCCAGACCAATGGCATCACGTGTTTTCCCCACCTGGAAATGTGGATACAACACGTACAACTTTAATGCAGATATAGATATACTTTCTATAATGACTCAGATAAAATGTTCTCTACAATACCTGCAGGAAATTCTTCTGCAGCGCCATTCCTTTGGCTCCACCCCCTATAGAAGACATTTCCAACATGGCAGCGATGCTCCTCACGCTGCCCATGCTGCTCGTCTCCACAGCACCTGCTTCCACGGACACCCCGAGGTCGCTGGCCCGCCGCTGTTGGTGGTAAGGCACGTCCAGCATCCCCCCCGTGGTAGTGAGTGTGTGCTGCTGTGCGTTGGCATCTGTCAGGTTGGAGTTGGAGCTGGAGATGGCGGAGCTGGAGCGTTTGGGCGGCGGCGGGGGCGGCCCTTTCTTCTTCTGACGCAGAGCAAAGGACTGCGTCTGGTTGCGGTTGGCGTTCTTGTCCTGGTTGCGCACCGAGTGGCTGCGGCTGACGCGGTGGGTCACTGTGGCGTATTTACCTCCGTCCCCTCTGACGACAACTGAGTTCTGACCTCTTATGACCTCTGCTTCCCCTTCTCCTCCTCCTCCTCCTCCTCCTGCCCTCTCATCACACTCGCCATCTGACACGGCGTATCGGTTGAGGCTGTGGGCGCGTTTCTTCTGCAGCGCCGAGGGCTCTGCTCCTTCTCCCTCAGCCAGCTCAGCCTCTGGTGGGAGGCAGAGGAGGGGGACCTGTGGTTGTTGGCTCTCCCTGACCTCCATCACCTGTGTCTGTGGGTGGTGCTGAGGGTGTGCTTGGTGCGGTGGCTGGACTAGAGGCGGCGGCTGCTGCTGCTGCTGCTGCTGCTGAGGCTGAGGCTGCTGCTGCTGCTGAAGCTGAAGCTGAGGCTGAGGTTGGGTACACAGAGCTCCACGGTGGGTCGGAGACTGAGGGGTGTGTGAGCGCGGGGACTGGGGTCTCTCCCCCTGGATAAACTGGGGGGCCGGCTTGGGTTTGGCCTGCGGGGAAGCTGCGCTCTGGACGGAGGAAGTGGAGGAGGAAGATGAGGTTCTAGTCTTGGTGGGAGTGTGAGGGGGCGTGTAGGGGGGAGCAGGCTGGGAGTGGGAGTGGGAGTGGGAGTGACGGTGTTTGCCTTGAGAGGAGACACTGCCTCTGTGGGAAGACGTGCTGCCCTGGCTGCTCTGCTGCCTCATAGTCCGCGCCTCCTTCTTAGGCGGCCCGGTGCCTCCTCCCCCGCCTCCTGTCATCACCTCATCGTGGTCCTTGCTGAGGCTGCGTGTTCGTTGAGCTTTGACCTCCTGGCCTGGTTGGGTCATGGCACTCTGCAGCTCGGTGCTCAACTCGCTGTCCTGGAAGGTGCTCATCTTTGGAGACATGACCTCTGAAGAGAAGAAGAAACTCTTTAGATTAACATGAAGATTCACTTTAACAGCACAGCAGCTGGTCAAAGGTGTTTGACCTCTCATGAGGTACGTCCGTTTAGATCTCATTAAAAGTTTATAGCTTACCGTCTGGAGGCGGGCTGTCCACTGACATGATTTCCTGCTGCTGTGTGATTGGTGGAGGCTTCTTTCGGAGGGAGCCCCGCCCATCTGTTCCACGCTGCAGTTCAGCCAGTCGCTTCACCGCCAGCATCAGCTTCTTCTGGTGGCCTTCAACATCAACAGATTAGAATTAGCGTTCTTGTTTAATTAATAAAACTTTAAGCTAAGTACTTATGTTAAATATAATTTTTAATCAAAATAAATCATATTTTATATTATTATTATTATTATACATAATGTATTATTATACATTATTGTTATCATTATCATTATTATTATACACAGTATATATGTAGATCTTTCCTCAACTTAGAGGGTGAACATTTCTGAAGCTGCGAAACAAAATATAGTAAAAGGTTATTAGTCAAAAATATAATTGATCATGTCAATAAATAAAATTCTCAATGAAATTATTTATAATTAAAATGGAGTGTAAAAAGAAATGTGAAGCTTTATGCTTTTCCTTCAACACTTAATCAGTGTTAAGACAAAAGCAAAACTTTTTAAAAAAAAATTGATTAAATTTCACCGTCATAGAACTTACTCCGCTATTTATCTTTCACCAGCTCATTTTATATTCTTCAGCTCCTCAATTTTCTTATATTTTGTTCTTGCCACACATTTAATCACTTATCTATTCCCTATTTTAGCATTTCCTTTTCCACAGTCAGCCACTGAGAGGGTGAGCTTAATTGAAAACACTTATCGCAAAACACAGTGAACACCAGCTAGCACCAACTTTCATCATATAGCGACATCAGTCTGACAACCTTTTTGTCAGGGCCGGGCCTCCATACTTAACGTGTCTACGCCAAACTAGGAATATGTGGAAAATTCTGCAGGAAGTGAAGTGTTTTCCTTACCTTCACCCTACCCCTAACCAGTTATCTCTGCTTATTCCCAGGCCTTGGAATCTAACGTTTACCACGACAGCAGCTTTCTTTACCGTAGCACAAATCACATCGTGCTGAAGCTTGATCGCAGCAGTCTCTAATGCTTCCACACACAGTCTGTGTGACTGTACTAGTTACCCAGTTTGGTGATGCCTATTTCCTGCAGGTCCTCCCAAGTGATGTCAGTGATGAAGTCGATGTTCTCATAGCCGTTCTGCACCAACACCTGGTGGTACTGGTTCAGACCAATGGCAGACAGCCACTCTCCCAGATTGGCCTATAGGAACACCACAAACACGACTGCTCACCAGACTTTGACCAACAACCGGGGCAACCAATTAACACATCTGACATTTCATGATGAACCAACAGAAATATGAATTACAGTAATAGTTTTAGCATGACAGATACCAGGAAAGCATCTACAATAATTGGTGTGTGTGTCTTGAGTTTTACTCACAGGTTTCTGATCGGGCAGCCACTCTGTGACACTGAGCTTGTTAATCTCCGATGTCATTTTCTTTCTGTGACCTGGTTTAGTTATTCCAATAGCTGTCAGATCCTACACACACATGAACAAACAAACAGATACACACACATAAGTAAGACACAATAGTGGCGTGCAGGTTTTTCCTCCACAAAAATCTCCATTACTCAAGCAGTTTCTCTCTCTCTCTCTCTCACTCTCACACACACACACACACACACACACACACACACACACACACACACACACACACACACACACACACACACACACACACACACACACACACACACAGGAAAGGTTGCAACAAAAAGAAACAAGAGGCAGCGTGACATCTAATGAAAGCTTCTGCCAGTTTGAGGAGAAAGGAGCAGAAATGTAAATGTCTAAAAATGATAAGAAAAGCAGCAAAGCAAGGAGGAGAGCAAAAGCAAAGGAAGCACTAACAAGAAATCAATCAGCTCGATTCTCCAAGATTTCATTTAAATTCAGCTCCTACTTTTATACTTTATATAGTCTTTTTTATACTTTTATATTCACTATATTCTGTCATAGATAAATAAGGTCAAACATACAAACTAAGAAAATTAAAAATTATAGAGTGTGGATTAAAAACTGAACAGTGCATCATCCTGTCAATGTCTATTTACTTTTGTTTGTGCAATTCAGTGGTAGTTGTGGTGGACACACAAGAACACACTTTTATACACACACTCACGCGCACACACACAGCTGCATCGCTCATAAATTATATACAGATGTGACATAAAAATACAGTAGTGGGGGCAAGGATTTAATGGCATGTCTCTGATAACAAAGCTCTTTTAAAGTCAGCTCAGCTCTGAACCCTTCAGAATGCACAACTACGACCCGGAGGGAGTGTTTATATACAAATAATTTATATGTGCTATAAATTATTTGTATGTAGGTGAGCTTGGCAGAGAGCGTCGGTCTAGCTCCTCGGAGCAGGCAGCAGCAGTGTTGAAGGTGAGGGGAAGGTCGGGGGGTTGTATGGATATACTTCTACATCTATTCTCAGTGCACTGGATTTATTTTTTCAATGTAGCTTCAGGTTAGGGGGGAACCTTGGCAGCTCAAAATGGAAGTGAGAGTAAAATAAAATCACTCAGTATGTGGAAATGTTGAGGCAACAAGCAACAAGTACATGATGCTTTACAGCAGTTTGGTTATTTTATTGATTTTTATTTTGCATAAAAATGAACGTGGAAAGTAGCCTCACTTTCACAGAGTAAATGAAAGCTAAGGATCATAGAAAGATCTTTTCTTTAAGCAGATGAGTGTTTCTTTCGTTTGTCCTTGTTACTTAAAGCTGCATTAAGTAATGTTTGGACCACTAAGAGGCACGACCACTAACAGAGACCAGCAGTAAACATCACAGTGAGATTGTTGAAAATGTATGTGTTTTATAAGAATAGTTCGACATATTGGAAAACACACTTCTTTGCTGTTTGGTGAGGAGGTAAATGACATGATCTATTCCACTTCTTTACAGTAAATATGAAGCTTCCGCCAGAAGCCAGCTAGCTTAGCTTAGCATAAAGACTAAGCGGTAAATGGCTAACATTTCTCATGAGCTGAACTAACTGGCTTCTGGTGATAGCTTCATATTTACCCTTCAGACATTACAGAGGTATCTATCTTCTCATCTAATGTTCTACAAGAAAGTGAATAAACGCGTTTCCCAAAATGTCAAACTATTTTAGAAAACATACTTTATATACTGCCTATACTTTTACTAAGCTAGACATGGTTCCACACCAATCCAGCAACTTGGCATTTTGAGCCCAGACCATATCCTTTTGAATATTTTGAATTCACTTAATTTACATGTTAAAAAACTACATCATTAGCATAAGTATGACAATATGTGCGGTTTAGAGACTAGCTCAAAGTGTTCCAGTGCAGTGATTACATTTTCAAAGATATCAGGGGTCAGAGAGAGATGCTGGTCAATACCAGGTCAAGTGTGAGAGGTGAAAGGTTAAACCAGGGCAGGATTGACAGGAGGCAGGGAAAGAATAGGTGGGATCAGTTTGGTTGAGTGATTTAATTGTGCTCAGTTTTTTTTCAAGGAAATGGTAAACATGCATCTTGAAAACATCAAGGACAGCACAAATCAAAGTTGTTTCCATTGTGGTCCTTGGAGGTGCCTGTGACCTCTCTGGGGTTGAGGGGGTCAGGGTACAGTTGCCTTACCTCCGGGGTCATTCGGCTAATGGTGGGCAAGTCATACCCTGCACTCAGGAAGTTTGGAGCGTAGACCTGCAGCTGAAAGTCGCTCAGCCATTGGACAACGGCCTCTGAGCTCTATGGGAGAGAAGACAGGGGGCATGCGGTCACTGGCTCCGTGTCTACTTCTTTAACAGCCACTTTTCCTCAGCAGGGCCAAGTAGGGCCAAACAGAGCCCACAATAATAGTTACTACATCAAGAAACTGTTCTCCTTATCAGTATATCCTTTCATTATGTCTACGCTTATGTCACAAAGGCAAATTATTATACACTTATGGACGATTATAATGATTCACTGGCATTACAACATGTAGCTCCTGATAAGGTCAACGTATTAGCCCCGGTTAGCTCTGCTTGGCCATGTGGTGAAAACCAGGCTTAAGTTTGGAAGGAGGAAGGCCCTGCCTGAAGGATCTGGTATGCACCAGCAAGAGCTGCAGATTTAGCACCATCAAGCTAATCTGCATTTACCGCTTCACAGCTGGAAATTAAAGACAAAACAGAATTTATGTTGTTTCTTTTGCATGCTTTTAAAGGATAGAGGCCAGAAAACGCTGTATAGTGGTGGTGACAAAAAAGGGTTGTACAAGCATTACACACTCATTGTCACATGTGCTAATTGATCAACTATTTTAACCGATTTTACACTCTGCTTTCTAACTCAAAAAGCTGATCTGCGGAGTAATACAGTGAGCACTGTAGGTATGCCTGTGCGTAGATGTACGGTAGTTCAACTGTTCACAAAATGTAGATCCAAAGGAAAGAGCTGTTTGACGACAAGATAGTGAAGAAGTGAAAAGATTTAAAATAAAGTGTACACTTTAGCTGGTATTAGCTTTTTTCTGTGGCCATGTGTTTAAGTGGCTAAACTGAGAGCGCGCTGAACTGAATCAACTGCAGGTAACACGCTAAATATAGATAAGTACCTCACACAACCCCATGTCAGATCACTTTAATAGATCTATGACTTTAATTAAATACTAGTTATAACATAAACCTAAACTTAAACATATAAATTTAGTGATGATTTCATCAATAGCTGGTGCAACCCAAATCCTGATCAGCTGTAAAGGAAAAACAATATATGAGCTGGTTAAAATAGTTGATCATCTGCTGCAATGTCCTCCTCTAGATGCTGATGCTGGTGAAAGCACCTCTTTAAACTCCCACATTCCTTCTGTCTCTTTTCTGTTTCTCCATTCTGTGTCTCTCTTCCCCCTTTTTTCCTCCTTTTCTTCGTCTTTCCTCGTGACCCTCCTCTTCCTCCACATTGTCCCTCAAAGCCAATTAGTATTCCTTCCCTTCTTTCTTCCTCTTTACCCTGCCGAAGGAAATATTAGGACGCTGGGTACTGAGGAACCAGGACAGATGGCCTCGAGAACAAGGCTTACATGTCAGCACACACACACACACACACACACACACACACACACACACACACGGGCAAGCGATTCCCACACAACCACCACGACCACCTGCTTCTTAAATATGCTCATTGGTATATCAGGCTTGCAATTATTATACAATGAGACATGAACTTAAATTTTGGCCCCCGCACATATATAAACACACACTCTACAGTATATGACAGCTTACTGTACATCGTGTAAGCTCAGATTTCACACCTCCACCCACGCCATGCATACTGCTGGACACCTGCCAGCACACACACACACACACACAAACATACAAACACACACGCACACACACTCCAATATCTTAACTATTATTATGCTTGCCTGAGGTGCATCTAGCAACGATCAAATTAGAGACATTTCTCTCAGCAAAAGAAGAAAAAATACCGCAATGGAAGAAGAGAAGCTGCAACCAAAAGCAGTGGATAATGATGGATAGCAGGTAATAGATAAACAAGAGAAGAAGAAACAGAATCATCTCTCTCTCACGCGCACACACACACACACACCACACACACACACACACTTGTATACAAAATTCCTCGTTCACAGACTCAAACAAGATCAAGCCAGGGATCCACTCACACACTCACCGTGTCATGGCTGCATCCGAACACTCGCAGCACGGACGATGCCAGTTGCGAGAGAAACCGCTGGGACATGTTGGTGTCTATTTGTGTCTGTGTGTGTGTGTGTGTGTGTGTGTGTGTGTGTGAGAGAGTGTGTGTGTAGGTGGGAGAGTGTTGTGGTTTAGGTGACTGAGGAGCTACATTCTCATCATGCTGCAGTTAGATGTTGGTAGTGGTGACTTTCTCCTCACTCGTGTGTTTGTAGAGGACTGTATCTGTGGGATTTCGGGACTGTCCTACCTTCCCCTCGCCTGGCCCCTCCCCCTTCCTGGTTGCAGTGGCGTCATAAGGCGGCGCTTCATGGAGTGGACAGCCCGATTGGCTCGATGTGCGAGAGGAGCTGGCAGAGCCTGCTGGGAGAAATATCATTGGCCAGTGTCAAGCTGTCGCCCTATCGCTGTAAACTTGTTTTGATCAACAGATGAGTTTACTCGTCATCCAGCCTGACCTCTACCCTCCTCCACAACTTATTTTCTGGTCAGTCTCCTTCATTGCATTGACACACAACCAATCACATTCTTGCTTTTCCAAGATATAACAAGCCCTCTTAACCAATCACACCCTTCTACACGTCCTCCTACATCCCCTGCCTTGGCCATCTGTTTGTTAAACCAGCCAAAATCTGTGTATAAGTGATATAATGACATTTTTAAAAGACCAGAGGACCGTGACTCTTGTTTTTCTAATCCAACTCTCCTGCTCCTTGGTTTTCATCTTTTCTCTCTGTTAAAAATAAATGTTCTCTCCCCCTCGTTCTCACCAGATTCACATCACTTGCAAGCATGGATACCGCGACCATGTCCTACCTGGAGGTTGGTCCACGGACTTGGACTGCTCCATTAGATGCTCCTTAGCTTTGGCAGACTGGGACAAGACTGTGGCTAGAAGCTGCAGACACACACACACACACACACACACACACACACACACACACACACACACACACACACACACACACACACACACACACACACACACACACACACACACACACACAGAAGCACATACAAACATCCATATTAACAGACATGTAACAACGTGTTGCATTACAGTAGCATTGATAGATTTTTTGACCACTTGGTGGCAGCAAAACAAGCTGCAAATATTGAATACTGTATACAGTTGATATATTATAAAACAGTAGTTAACATTAACACATCCAGCAGGCACAGAGCAACTTTAGCATTCATTTAGATTCATATCTCTAGACACCTGGCAAATTTAGTCCAAAATTCACTCTCTTTTAGCTCTGTTTTGGGTCTCCACCAACTCCTGAGGAAAATATTTGGTAGTGCACAGTGAGTGAGTTTATCAGATTTTTTATCACTGAAAACTGCTGCCTGGTCCTGCTGGAAACTCGACTGATAAGAGCAGTGACAGTGAATCAAAACAGTACGGTTGTGGGTCACAAAACAAAGAAGTAAAAGATGCTAAAAGGCTCCTGCAGTGCAACTTTAGGTATCTATTTTTTAAGGACATGTTAATGCTTTAAAGTGATGTTATTTAGCTTTTGCTCAACAGCCACCACTCTGGCCACAAGTGACAGTTACAAGATAAATAAACTGAACTTCCTCCATTTCCAAAAATGTTCTTGTGTCATTTGTATTGAAGATATCAACATCAGGTGATCTGACCTTGAGTAAGCAACAACAAACATGTCTGCTTGTGAGGTACTGTATGCTTACATCTTGTTTTACTGACGAATCCATTGAACTGTTTATCTGTGACATACTGAGATGTAGTGTAACAGTAGCATAAGTAGTGATGAGTCATATAGTCAGCAAAACTGACTCAGTAATGTGAGTTACACAGCGACATCTATCTATGTTTGCTAATATTAGCTAACGTTAGACACCATAAGCTACTGATCATACCAGACCAAGTAAGGCAGTAGCAGCAAAACTCCTGAGTGTATTAAACTGAGCAAGAGTGTGTTTAGGTGCTAATGATTTCAGTTTTTTATTTGTTGGAGAAAGAATGTGTTATCTTTCTTTTAAAGGTTATATAGTCACGCTTAAACATAACACATAAACACTAGCTAATTATAGCTAAACAACTTGTTCTTATTCTCCAGTAAATCGTCAATATACCATGGTGTATTACCATTTGCTTCAATCTGCATGACCAGCAAACTCCATTTCCTGTTCATATGTTCACTAGAAATCACCTACGGTGGCCTTCAAGGTACATTGATACCTTTACACAAGTATGTACGCGTGGCAGGGAAAAAGTAAATTGGTTGTGGACTTTTCTGCCTTCTCTTTCAGATACACAAAATTCCAATTATATAACCTCACCATCTGAGAGTAGATTGATCACTGTACATAAGTCTGTCTGGAGAAAAAGTGATGTATGCTTGATGTTTGCTACATGAATCACATTTAAACCTTGGTTCTGAAGCCCAGTATGAGGACTGCAATAAAAATCTGCCTTACACTGATGAAAAGTGAGCGGAGAGAGACACAGAGAAGACAGATGCTACCGGTCAGTCCAGGCTGTACTGGGTTTACTTTTGCTGTGTGGATGTTTTAGTAGTTTTAAAAAGTGCCACAGTTGCAGTTTCTTAACAGGATTCCTGCTCAAAAAATTCTAACATGCAAGTGGCTATTTATAAATAAGCACCTTGACGGATGCTTCAGACTAACAGCATGCAGCACAGCATGTCTCTGTGGCTGTATGTGTGTCTATAGGTGTGTTAAAGCATATAGATGGGTGATCCTAAACACATATTTGGTGTTTAGATGATGATGGCGGAGAGCGCTCTGCACTGGGCTGCAAAATCTCCCATAGGTGTTCAACTGGGCTGAGATCTAGTGACTGTTAAGGCCACAGCTGGTCTTGATGATTCAGCCCATTAACATACTCATTAGGTTTAATTTGTCTAATTTGGTACTAACCATAGGGTAAATGGGAATTTCTTTCAAAGAACTGCTTCATTAAACCCCAAGTACATATTCAATCATTATTCACTCAGTGGTGGAAGAGGTATTCAGATCCATTACTTAAAGGCTCTGAAACATATTTTCTCAAGGGGCTGCATTTGAAGACTGATTGCGATGTGACCAGGCTGACAAGTTTCTTTTCCAGGGCAACGAGGGCTCCAACGTGTGAATCCTTCGTGGCCCAACCTATCCCAAGATTCATTGCGCGCCGGTATTGAAAATATTATGCCAGCAAACAACACCGACAGAGAGCCAGAGGATTACACTTTTAAATGTGAGTACTGGGTTTCACCTCAGTTGTACATGTAACGGTACGATTGTTAAAAAAAGCAAGGGCCTTAAAACCTGAAGTTTTTGTAAAAACTGTCTCATTTCAGTTCGGCCTTCGCAGTCTACGACATTGCAGGCCGTGTCTTCTGGAGGATCCAGCCCCTGAATTAGGACGGAGTTTATGAGTGATGGGGTCCCACATCAACACAAAACCTTCTGCCAAAGTTAGAATAACTAATTGTATTATTTCATGGGAGATTTTTGTATATAGACTTTTGTCTGTGGTCTTCACATTAGTTTAAAGTGGGCACAACTCATCATGATGAAATCAAAATGTAATGACAGTACTAGAGTTACTTGCTTTTGTTTGCCAGGTCACTGTCAATCAAATCTGAGCAACCTACTCAATCCTGATGAAGCAGTTTTGAGTGTTACACCTTTGATAAATAACAACTTTGGATGTTTGGATTTTAAGCTTAAACTTTGTTGTTTCTTCTAGTGATGGAAAAATAATGCTTAAGTAAAACATGAAACCAAATTATCAAGGATTTCATGTAAAAATGCAAGTAAATTAATTAGTATAATCCATAACAAGTAAAAGTCCAGCATTCAAAATTATAAAGTGAAAAATCTTGTAACTTAAAATTTCAGCAGCTGCTTTTGTTGACACTACAGCTAATCTTTCCCTTTTGGTTATTAGTAGTTTCCTTTGATTGTCATTAATATCCAGCTATAAAATGGCTGTAGTGACTATACAAATATTTGTTTGCATGCATGTGTTTGTGTGTGTGTGTCGTACCTTAACCCCCTCAGCCTGTGCATGGAGGATGTGAGGTGCACTGCCGGCACTCTGACCGCTGCCTGACGATCGCACACTGGTGACACTGCCAGAACTACCCACACTGCTTCGGTCTCCACCTGCAACACACATACACACACACACACACACACACACACACACACACACACACACACACAAACATGCACACATACACACAAAACATACAAACATGCATTCACACGCGCATGCAACCGCCCAAACATTATGTATAGATTTTATGCATACAAATGCACACATGCAACGAACAGATGGATGCATAGTCACACACACATACAGACACACACACACACACACACACACACACACACACACACACACACACACACACACACACACACACACACACACACACACACAGACACACATTGAGTGGTTTAGCTGGAATCCAAAGCAACATGGTAACAGGTGTAACTCTCCACTGAAATGCACTGGGCAGCATGTGATTAGGTGGATGGGATGGAGGGACAGACAGACGACTGTAGGACGACTAAAGGACAAACACAGAAGTGGCGTAAACAAGACACACCTTTTGCTTATACACACACACACACACACACACACACACACACACACACACACACACACACACTTTCTCTCACTCTTCCTCACTCTCCTTTCTTTCCAAGGTTTTCATGTTCTCTCTCACACAAAAATGTCTCCATACGTCGAGTTGGAAAGACACATACACACACACACACAGACTGTAGACTGATGCAGATGGCTGCAGTCCTACACATGAGGCCACTGAGTTCAACTAAGCTTTAGATGGAGGTATAAGCAGGACATGGGAGACTGTCAGGAGCAGGTCAAAGAGTATCTGAAAGCCTTCAAACAACATCATCGTTGAGCTCATGGAAACGGATGGATGGATTCTGATCTTGGGGACGTAGACACTTGAAAGGTAGTGTCAGTCAGAAAAGAACGGATTTTGAACGGATGTCAGATACTGTTTGACCCCTGGTCGGAGCTTAAGGAGCCAGGGGTTGAGGGCTCAGCGCAGCGCGGCTTAGTTACCTGCCACGGGCTTGCGCAGTACCCAGATCTCTTCGTTGGAGCCTCCATGGGGCCCGCTGGACGGGGTGGGAGAGCTGTGAGGACTTGCCTCTGAGCCGCGACAACCTTCAACACAGAACACCACTGTTAGCCGCTAGCGACCTTAAACTGGTGTAGGAAGCATTGCTATCTTTTCGCGAACATGAGCAGCAACAATAAAAGTTTTTCTCTTTTTTTGACCATTTGGGGGCAGCGAAAAAAGTATATATATTTATATATTGCCTTATATGGCAGAGTTCATATGGCTAACGTGTTAGCATACAGTTGCTAATTTACACATCCAGTAGACACAGTACAAAATTAGTGTCTGGAATTGTGTCTCTAGACACCTGATGGACTTAAGTCTAATATTCCCTTGCCTTTTATCACTGTTAGCTCTGTGAGAAAAATATCTGGTTGTTCCGCTATTTTTAACCACCTAGTTGCTAGCTGTCTGCCATTTGTCATTATGGCATTTTTCTGAGAACAGCTGCCTTCTGCTGCTGGAGACGAGGTTATTGAGAGTTATAAGACTGAACCGAAAGACTAATGTTGCAGGTCGTAAAGCCAAAATTAGCTAAAAGAGGCTAAAGGGCTCTGTAGAGCTGAGGGGAAGTCTAGGGTTCAAAGTGATAATTCTCTGGAGGGTTGTCACTTTACAAATAGTAATTTGATCCATTGTTCATATAAAATATTGAGTAGTGCAGTTTTAATGTTTGGCTCAAATCAATATTAGCTATCATGTATCCATAAACCTGACTTAGATGTCATAATTTTACAGTAACTGATATTTTTAATTAGTTCATTATTTTGTCACATATTGTGCAGTGGTCGGCAACTGGTGGCCCGCGGGCCAAAACTGGCCTGTCAGCAATAATATCAGGGCCACCAGATTATTACATCTTTTTTTTTTTTTTTTTTTTTTTAATCTTACAACATCCCTCTGACAGTCCCACATTTAGGTATAATGTCGAAATAGAGAATCTACCCTCACCTGAAAAAGCTTATTATACTTTTATCCATGAGTGAATGACAGACACAGACAGTCATGCATCAGGCTGCTGGCTGCACTTTAGTCAGTACAAATATAATGTGTGGCTGTAGGCCACAGCACCACATGTGAACTGT